>NC_139959.1:46699502-46999117 GCF_963454915.1 Gymnoscopelus microlampas | reverse complement strand
CCAAATACCCACCCCACGCACGCCCCAAATACCCACCCCACGCACGCCCCAAATACCCACCCCACGCACGCCCCAAATACCCACCCCCACGCCCCAAATACCCACCCCCGCACGCCCCAAATACCCACCCCACGCACGCCCCAAATACCCACCCCACGCACGCCCCAAATACCCACCCCACGCCCCAAATACCCGTCCCACGCACGCCCCAAATACCCACCCCACGCACGCCCCAAATACCCACCCCACGCACGCCCCAAATACCCACCCCACGCCCCAAATACCCACCCCACGCACGCCTCAAATACCCACCCCACGCACGCCCCAAATACCCACCCCACGCACGCCCCAAATACCCACCCCACGCACGCCCCAAATACCCACCCCACGCACGCCCCAAATACCCACCCCACGCCCCCAAATACCCACCCCACGCACGCCCCAAATACCCACCCCACGCACGCCCCAAATACCCACCCCACCCCCACCCACCCCCGCACGCCCCAAATACCCACCCCCCACGCCCCAAATACCCACCCCACGCACGCCCCAAATACCCACCCCACGCACGCCCCAAATACCCACCCCACGCCCCAAATACCCACCCCACGCACGCCCCAAATACCCACCCCACGCACGCCCCAAATACCCACCCCACGCCCCAAATACCCACCCCACGCACGCCCCAAATACCCACCCCACGCACGCCCCAAATACCCACCCCACGCACGCCCCAAATACCCACCCCACGCACGCCCCAAATACCCACCCCACGCCCCAAATACCCACCCCACGCACGCCCCAAATACCCACCCCACGCACGCCCCAAATACCCACCCCACGACGCCCCAAATACCCACCCCACGCACGCCCCAAATACCCACCCCACGCCCCAAATACCCACCCCACGCACGCCCCAAATACCCACCCCACGCACGCCCCAAATACCCACCCCACGCCCCAAATACCCACCCCACGCACGCCCCAAATACCCCCCACGCACGCCCCAAATACCCACCCCACCGCCCCAAATACCCACCCCACGCACGCCCCAAATACCCACCCCACGCACGCCCCAAATACCCACCCCACGCCCCAAATACCCACCCCACGCACGCCCCAAATACCCACCCCACGCCCCAAATACCCACCCCACGCACCGCCCCAAATACCCACCCCACGCAGCCCAAATACCCACCCCACGCACGCCCCAAATACCCACCCCACGCACGCCCCAAATACCCACCCCACGCCCCAAATACCCACCCCACGCACGCCCCAAATACCCACCCCACGCACGCCCCAAATACCCACCCCACGCACGCCCCAAATACCCACCCCACGCACGCCCCAAATACCCACCCCACGCCCCAAATACCCACCCCACGCACGCCCCAAATACCCACCCCACGCACGCCCCAAATACCCACCCCACGCACGCCCCAAATACCCACCCCACGCCCCAAATACCCGCCCCACGCACGCCCCAAATACCCACCCCACGCACGCCCCAAATACCCACCCCACGCACGCCCCAAATACCCACCCCACGCACCCCAAATACCCACCCCACGCACGCCTCAAATACCCACCCCACGCACGCCCCAAATACCCACCCCACGCACGCCCCAAATACCCACCCCACGCACGCCCCAAATACCCACCCCACGCACGCCCAAATACCCACCCCACGCACGCCCCCAAATACCCACCCCACGCACGCCCCAAATACCCACCCCACGCACGCCCCAAATACCCACCCCACGCACGCCCCAAATACCCACCCCACGCCCCAAATACCCACCCCACGCACGCCCCAAATACCCACCCCACGCCACGCCCCAAATACCCACCCCACGCACGCCCCAAATACCCACCCCACGCACGCCCCAAATACCCACCCCAGCACGCCCCAAATACCCACCCCACGCACGCCCCAAATACCCACCCCACGCACGCCCCAAATACCCACCCCACGCCCCAAATACCCACCCCACGCACGCCCCAAATACCCACCCCACGCACGCCCCAAATACCCACCCCACGCACGCCCCAAATACCCACCCCACGCACGCCCCAAATACCC
Organism: Gymnoscopelus microlampas; assembly: GCF_963454915.1. Lineage (NCBI taxonomy): Eukaryota > Metazoa > Chordata > Actinopteri > Myctophiformes > Myctophidae > Gymnoscopelus > Gymnoscopelus microlampas. Next base: position 46,997,031 of record NC_139959.1, on the reverse strand, counting down.
ACCCCACGCACCCCCCAAATACCCACCCCACGCACGCCCCAAATACCCACCCCACGCACGCCCCAAATACCCACCCCACGCCGCCCAAATACCCACCCCACGCACGCCCCAAATACCCACCCCACGCACGCCCCAAATACCCACCCCACGCCCCAAATACCCACCCCACGCACGCCCCAAATACCCACCCCACGCCCCAAATACCCACCCCACGCACGCCCCAAATACCCACCCACCACGCCCCAAATACCCACCCCACGCACGCCCCAAATACCCACCCCACGCACGCCCCAAATACCCACCCACGCACGCCCCAAATACCCACCCCACGCACGCCCCAAATACCCACCCCACGCCCCAAATACCCACCCCACGCACGCCCCAAATACCCACCCCACGCACGCCCCAAATACCCACCCCACGCACGCCCCAAATACCCACCCCACGCCCCAAATACCCACCCCACGCACGCCCCAAATACCCACCCCACGCACGCCCCAAATACCCACCCCACGCACGCCCCAAATACCCACCCCACGCCCCAAATACCCACCCCACGCACGCCTCAAATACCCACCCCACGCACGCCCCAAATACCCACCCCACGCACGCCCCAAATACCCACCCCACGCACGCCCCAAATACCCACCCCACGCCCCAAATACCCACCCCACGCACGCCCCAAATACCCACCCCACGCACGCCCCAAATACCCACCCCACGCACGCCCCAAATACCCACCCCACGCACGCCCCAAATACCCACCCCACGCCCCAAATACCCACCCCACGCACGCCCCAAATACCCACCCCACGCACGCCCCAAATACCCACCCCACGCACCCCCAAATACCCACCCCACGCACGCCCCAAATACCCACCCCACGCCACGCCCCCAAATACCCACCCCACGCACGCCCCAAATACCCACCCCACGCACGCCCCAAATACCCACCCCACGCCCCAAATACCCACCCCACCCACGCCCCAAATACCCCACCCCACGCCCCAAATACCCACCCCCACGCACGCCCCAAATACCCACCCCACGCACGCCCCAAATACCCACCCCACGCACGCCCCAAATACCCACCCCACGCACGCCCCAAATACCCACCCCACGCACGCCCCAAATACCCACCCCACGCACGCCCCAAATACCCACCCCACGCACGCCCCAATACCCACCCCACGCACGCCCCAAATACCCACCCCACGCACGCCCCAAATACCCACCCCACGCACGCCCCAAATACCCACCCCACGCCCCAAATACCCACCCCACGCACGCCCAAATACCCACCCCACGCACGCCCCAAATACCCACCCCACGCACGCCCCAAATACCCACCCCACGCACGCCCCAAATACCCACCCCACGCACGCCCCAAATACCCACCCCACGCCCCAAATACCCACCCCACGCACGCCCCAAATACCCACCCCACGCACGCCCCAAATACCCACCCCACGCACGCCCCAAATACCCACCCCACGCACGCCCCAAATACCCACCCACCACGCCCCAAATACCCACCCCACGCACGCCCCAAATACCCACCCCACGCACGCCCCAAATACCCACCCCACGCACGCCCCAAATACCCACCCCACGCCCCAAATACCCACCCCACGCACGCCCCAAATACCCACCCCACGCACGCCCCAAATACCCACCCCACGCACGCCCCAAATACCCACCCCACGCCCCAAATACCCACCCCACGCACGCCCCAAATACCCACCCCACGCACGCCCCAAATACCCACCCCACGCACGCCCCAAATACCCACCCCACGCACGCCCCAAATACCCACCCCACGCCCCAAATACCCACCCCACGCACGCCCCAAATACCCACCCCACGCACGCCCCAAATACCCACCCCACGCACGCCCCAAATACCCACCCCACGCACGCCCCAAATACCCACCCCACGCCCCAAATACCCACCCCACGCACGCCCCAAATACCCACCCCACGCACGCCCCAAATACCCACCCCACGCCCCAAATACCCACCCCACGCACGCCCCAAATACCCACCCCACGCACGCCCCAAATACCCACCCCCACGCCCCAAATACCCACCCCACGCACGCCCCAAATACCCACCCCACGCACGCCCCAAATACCCACCCCACGCACGCCCCAAATACCCACCCCACGCCCCAAATACCCACCCCACGCACGCCCCAAATACCCACCCCACGCACGCCCCAAATACCCACCCCACGCACGCCCCAAATACCCACCCCACGCACCGCCCCAAATACCCACCCCACGCCCCAAATACCCACCCACGCACGCCCCAAATACCCACCCCACGCACGCCCCAAATACCCACCCCACGCACGCCCCAAATACCCACCCCCCACGCACGCCCCAAATACCCACCCCACGCACGCCCCAAATACCCACCCCACGCCCCAAATACCCACCCCACGCACGCCCCAAATACCCACCCCACGCACGCCCCAAATACCCACCCCACGCACGCCCCAAATACCCACCCCACGCACGCCCCAAATACCCACCCCACGCCCCAAATACCCACCCCACGCACGCCCCAAATACCCACCCCACGCACGCCCCAAATACCCACCCCACGCACGCCCCAAATACCCACCCCACGCACGCCCCAAATACCCACCCCACGCAGCCCCAAATACCCACCCCACGCACGCCCCAAATACCCACCCCACGCACGCCCCAAATACCCACCCCACGCCCCAAATACCCACCCCACGCACGCCCCAAATACCCACCCCACGCACGCCCCAAATACCCACCCCACGCACGCCCCAAATACCCACCCCGCACGCCCCAAATACCCACCCCACGCACGCCCCAAATACCCACCCCACGGCCCAAATACCCACCCCACGCACGCCCCAAATACCCACCCCACGCACGCCCCAAATACCCACCCCACGCACGCCCCAAATACCCACCCCACGCCCCAAATACCCACCCCACGCACGCCCCAAATACCCACCCCACGCACGCCCCAAATACCCACCCCACGCACGCCCCAAATACCCACCCCCACGCACGCCCCAAATACCCACCCACGCACGCCCCAAATACCCACCCCACGCACGCCCCAAATACCCACCCCACGCACGCCCCAAATACCCACCCCACGCCCCAAATACCCACCCCACGCACGCCCCAAATACCCACCCCACGCACGCCCCAAATACCCACCCCACGCACGCCCCAAATACCCACCCCACGCACGCCCCAAATACCCACCCCACAGCCCCAAATACCCACCCCACGCACGCCCCAAATACCCACCCCACGCACGCCCCAAATACCCACCCCACGCACGCCCCAAATACCCACCCCACGCACGCCCCAAATACCCACCCCACGCCCCAAATACCCACCCCACGCACGCCCCAAATACCCACCCCACGCACGCCCCAAATACCCACCCCACGCCCCAAATACCCACCCCACGCACGCCCCAAATACCCACCCCACGCACGCCCCAAATACCCACCCCGCACGCCCCAAATACCCACCCCACGCACGCCCCAAATACCCACCCCACGCACGCCCCAAATACCCACCCCACGCACCCCAAATACCCACCCCACGCACGCCCCAAATACCCACCCCACGCACCCCCAAATACCCACCCCACGCACGCCCCAAATACCCACCCCACGCACGCCCCAAATACCCACCCCACGCACGCCCCAAATACCCACCCCACGCACGCCCCAAATACCCACCCCCAGCCAAATACCCACCCCACGCACGCCCCAAATACCCACCCCACGCACGCCCCAAATACCCACCCCACGCACGCCCCAAATACCCACCCCACGCACGCCCCAAATACCCACCCCACGCACGCCCCAAATACCCACCCCACGCCCCAAATACCCACCCCACGCACGCCCCAAATACCCACCCCACGCACGCCCCAAATACCCACCCCACGCCCCCAAATACCCACCCCACGCACGCCCCAAATACCCACCCCACGCACGCCCCAAATACCCACCCCACGCACGCCCCAAATACCCACCCCACGCACGCCCCAAATACCCACCCCACGCCCCAAATACCCACCCCACGCACGCCCCAAATACCCACCCCACGCACGCCCCAAATACCCACCCCACGCACGCCCCAAATACCCACCCCACGCACGCCCCAAATACCCACCCCACGCACGCCCCAAATACCCACCCCACGCACGCCCCAAATACCCACCCCACGCACGCCCCAAATACCCACCCCACGCACGCCCCAAATACCCACCCCACGCCCCCAAATACCCACCCCACGCACGCCCCAAATACCCACCCCACGCACGCCCCAAATACCCACCCCACGCACGCCCCAAATACCCACCCCACGCACGCCCCAAATACCCACCCCACGCACGCCCCAAATACCCACCCCACGCACGCCCCAAATACCCACCCCACGCACGCCCCAAATACCCACCCCACGCACGCCCCAAATACCCACCCCACGCACGCCCCAAATACCCACCCACGCCCAAATACCCACCCCACGCCCCAAATACCCACCCCACGCACGCCCCAAATACCCACCCCACGCACGCCCCAAATACCCACCCCACGCCCCAAATACCCACCCCACGCACGCCCCAAATACCCACCCCACGCACGCCCCAAATACCCACCCCACGCACGCCCCAAATACCCACCCCACGCACGCCCCAAATACCCACCCCACGCCCCAAATACCCACCCCACGCACGCCCCAAATACCCACCCCACGCACGCCCCAAATACCCACCCCACGCACGCCCCAAATACCCACCCCACGCCCCAAATACCCACCCCACGCACGCCCCAAATACCCACCCCACGCACGCCCCAAATACCCACCCCACGCACGCCCCAAATACCCACCCCACGCCCCAAATACCCACCCCACGCACGCCCCAAATACCCACCCCACGCACGCCCCAAATACCCACCCCACGCACGCCCCAAATACCCACCCCACGCCCCAAATACCCACCCCACGCACGCCCCAAATACCCACCCCACGCACGCCCCAAATACCCACCCCACGCACGCCCCAAATACCCACCCCACGCACGCCCCAAATACCCACCCCACGCACGCCCCAAATACCCACCCCACGCACGCCCCAAATACCCACCCCACGCACGCCCCAAATACCCACCCCACGCACGCCCCAAATACCCACCCCACGCACGCCCCAAATACCCACCCCACGCCATGCCCCAAATACCCACCCCACGCACGCCCCAAATACCCACCCCACGCACGCCCCAAATACCCACCCCACGCACGCCCCAAATACCCACCCCACCCACACGCACGCCCCAAATACCCACCCCACGCACGCCCCAAATACCCACCCCACGCACGCCCCAAATACCCACCCCACGCCCCAAATACCCACCCCACGCACGCCCCAAATACCCACCCCACGCACGCCCCAAATACCCACCCCACGCACGCCCCAAATACCCACCCCACGCACGCCCCAAATACCCACCCCACGCCCCAAATACCCACCCCACGCACGCCCCAAATACCCACCCCACGCACGCCCCAAATACCCACCCCACGCACGCCCCAAATACCCACCCCACGCCCCAAATACCCCACCCCACGCACGCCCCAAATACCCACCCCACGCACGCCCCAAATACCCACCCCACGCACGCCCCAAATACCCACCCCGGCCACGCCCCAAATACCCACCCCACGCACGCCCCAAATACCCACCCCACGCACGCCCCAAATACCCACCCCACGCACGCCCCAAATACCCACCCCACGCACGCCCCAAATACCCACCCCACGCACGCCCCCAAATACCCACCCCACGCACGCCCCAAATACCCACCCCACGCACGCCCCAAATACCCACCCCACGCACGCCCCAAATACCCACCCCACGCACGCCCCAAATACCCACCCCACGCACGCCCCAAATACCCACCCCACGCACGCCCCAAATACCCACCCCACGCACGCCCCAAATACCCACCCCACGCACGCCCCAAATACCCACCCCACGCCCCAAATACCCACCCCACGCACGCCCCAAATACCCACCCCACGCACGCCCCAAATACCCACCCCACGCCCCAAATACCCACCCCACGCACGCCCCAAATACCCACCCCACGCACGCCCCAAATACCCACCCCACGCACGCCCCAAATACCACCCCACGCACGCCCCAAATACCCACCCCACGCCCCAAATACCCACCCCACGCACGCCCCAAATACCCACCCCACGCACGCCCCAAATACCCACCCCACGCACGCCCCAAATACCCACCCCACGCACGCCCCAAATACCCACCCACGCACGCCCCAAATACCCACCCCACGCACGCCCCAAATACCCACCCCGCACGCCCCAAATACCCACCCCACGCACGCCCCAAATACCCACCCCACGCACGCCCCAAATACCCACCCCACGCACGCCCCAAATACCCACCCCACGCACGCCCCAAATACCCACCCCACCACGCGCCCCAAATACCCACCCCACGCACGCCCCAAATACCCACCCCACGCACGCCCCAAATACCCACCCCACGCACGCCCCAAATACCCACCCCACGCCCCCAAATACCCACCCCACGCACGCCCCAAATACCCACCCCACGCACGCCCCAAATACCCACCCACGCACGCCCCAAATACCCACCCCACGCACGCCCCAAATACCCACCCCACGCACGCCCCAAATACCCACCCCACGCACGCGCCCCAAATACCCACCCCACGCACGCCCCAAATACCCACCCCACGCACGCCCCAAATACCCACCCCACGCACGCCCCAAATACCCACCCACGCACGCCCCAAATACCCACCCCACGCCGCCCAAATACCCACCCCACGCACGCCCCAAATACCCACCCCACAGCACAGACCCAAATACCCACCCCACGCACGCCCCAAATACCCACCCACGCACGCCCCAAATACCCACCCCCACGCACGCCCCAAATACCCACCACGCACGCCCAAATACCCACCCCAACGCACGCCCCAAATACCCACCCCACGCACGCCCCAAATACCCACCCCACGCACGCCCCAAATACCCACCCCACGCCCCAAATACCCACCCCACGCACGCCCCAAATACCCACCCCACGCACGCCCCAAATAACCCACCCCACGCCCCAAATACCACCCCACGCACGCCCCAAATACCCACCCCACACGCCCCAAATACCCACCCCACGCACGCCCCAAATACCCACCCCACGCCCCAAATACCCACCCCACGCACGCCCCAAATGACCCACCCCACGCACGCCCCAAATACCCACCCCACGCACGCCCAAATACCCACCCCACGCACGCCCAAATACCCACCCCACGCACGCCCCAAATACCCACCCCACGCACGCCCCAAATACCCACCCCACGCACGCCCCAAATACCCACCCCACGCACGCCCCAAATACCCACCCCACCACGCCCCAAATACCCACCCCACGCACGCCCCAAATACCCACCCCACGCACGCCCCAAATACCCACCCCACGCACGCCCCAAATACCCACCCCACGCACGCCCCAAATACCCACCCGCACGCCCCAAATACCCACCCCACGCACGCCCCAAATACCCACCCCACGCACGCCCCAAATACCCACCCCACGCACGCCCCAAATACCCACCCCACGCCCCAAATACCCACCCCACGCACGCCCCAAATACCCACCCACGCACGCCCCAAATACCCACCCCACGCACGCCCCAAATACCCACCCCACGCCCCAAATACCCACCCCACGCACGCCCCAAATACCCACCCCACGCACGCCCCAAATACCCACCCCACGCACGCCCCAAATACCCACCCCACGCACGCCCCAAATACCCACCCCACGCCCCAAATACCCACCCCACGCACGCCCCAAATACCCACCCCACGCACGCCCCAAATACCCACCCCACGCCCCAAATACCCACCCCACGCACGCCCCAAATACCCACCCCACGCACGCCCCAAATACCCACCCCACGCCCAACCCACGCACGCCCAAATACCCACCCCACGCACGCCCCAAATACCCACCCCACGCACGCCCCAAATACCCACCCCACGCACGCCCCAAATACCCACCCCACGCACGCCCCAAATACCCACCCCACGCCCCAAATACCCACCCCACGCACGCCCCAAATACCCACCCCACGCACGCCCCAAATACCCACCCCACGCACGCCCCAAATACCCACCCCACGCACGCCCCAAATACCCACCCCACGCACGCCCCAAATACCCACCCCACGCACGCCCCAAATACCCACCCACGCCGCCCAAATACCCACCCCACGCACGCCCCAAATACCCACCCCACGCACGCCCCAAATACCCACCCCACGCACGCCCCAAATACCCACCCCCCACGCCCCAAATACCCACCCCACGCACGCCCCAAATACCCACCCCACGCACGCCCCAAATACCCACCCCACGCACGCCCCAAATACCCACCCCACGCACGCCCCAAATACCCACCCCACGCACGCCCCAAATACCCACCCCACGCACGCCCCAAATACCCACCCCACGCACGCCCCAAATACCCACCCCACGCACGCCCCAAATACCCACCCCCACGCCCCAAATACCCACCCCACGCACGCCCCAAATACCCACCCCACGCACGCCCCAAATACCCACCCCACGCACGCCCCAAATACCCACCCCACGCCCCAAATACCCACCCCACGCACGCCCCAAATACCCACCCCACGCACGCCCCAAATACCCACCCCACGCACGCCCCAAATACCCACCCCGCACGCCCCAAATACCCACCCCACGCACGCCCCAAATACCCACCCCACGCACGCCCCAAATACCCACCCCACGCACGCCCCAAATACCCACCCCACGCCCCAAATACCCACCCCACGCACGCCCCAAATACCCACCCCACGCACGCCCCAAATACCCACCCCACGCCCCAAATACCCACCCCACGCACGCCCCAAATACCCACCCCACGCACGCCCCAAATACCCACCCCACGCACGCCCCAAATACCCACCCCACGCCCCAAATACCCACCCCACGCACGCCCCAAATACCCACCCCACGCACGCCCCAAATACCCACCCCACGCACGCCCCAAATACCCACCCCACGCACGCCCCAAATACCCACCCCACGCACGCCCCAAATACCCACCCCACGCACGCCCCAAATACCCACCCCACGCACGCCCCAAATACCCACCCCACGCCCCAAATACCCACCCCACGCACGCCCCAAATACCCACCCCACGCACGCCCCAAATACCCACCCCACGCACGCCCCAAATACCCACCCCACGCCCCAAATACCCACCCCACGCACGCCCCAAATACCCACCCCACGCACGCCCCAAATACCCACCCCACGCACGCCCCAAATACCCACCCCACGCACGCCCCAAATACCCACCCCACGCCCCAAATACCCACCCCACGCACGCCCCAAATACCCACCCCACGCACGCCCCAAATACCCACCCCACGCACGCCCCAAATACCCACCCCACGCACGCCCCAAATACCCACCCCACGCCCCAAATACCCACCCCACGCACGCCCCAAATACCCACCCCACGCACGCCCCAAATACCCACCCCACGCCCCAAATACCCACCCCACGCACGCCCCAAATACCCACCCCACGCACGCCCCAAATACCCACCCCACGCACGCCCCAAATACCCACCCCACGCCCCAAATACCCACCCCACGCACGCCCCAAATACCCACCCCACGCACGCCCCAAATACCCACCCCACGCACGCCCCAAATACCCACCCCACGCCCCAAATACCCACCCCACGCACGCCCCAAATACCCACCCCACGCACGCCCCAAATACCCACCCCACGCACGCCCCAAATACCCACCCCACGCACGCCCCAAATACCCACCCCACGCCCCAAATACCCACCCCACGCACGCCCCAAATACCCACCCCACGCACGCCCCAAATACCCACCCCACGCACGCCCCAAATACCCACCCCACGCCCCAAATACCCACCCCACGCACGCCCCAAATACCCACCCCACGCACGCCCCAAATACCCACCCCACGCACGCCCCAAATACCCACCCCACGCCCCAAATACCCACCCCACGCACGCCCCAAATACCCACCCCACGCACGCCCCAAATACCCACCCCACGCACGCCCCAAATACCCACCCCACGCCCCCAAATACCCACCCCACGCACGCCCCAAATACCCACCCCACGCACGCCCCAAATACCCACCCCACGCACGCCCCAAATACCCACCCCACGCACGCCCCAAATACCCACCCCACGCACGCCCCAAATACCCACCCCACGCACGCCCCAAATACCCACCCCACGCACGCCCCAAATACCCACCCCACGCACGCCCCAAATACCCACCCCACGCCCCAAATACCCACCCCACGCACGCCCCAAATACCCACCCCACGCACGCCCCAAATACCCACCCCACGCACGCCCCAAATACCCACCCCACGCACGCCCCAAATACCCACCCCCACGCCCCAAATACCCACCCCACGCACGCCCCAAATACCCACCCCACGCACGCCCCAAATACCCACCCCACGCACGCCCCAAATACCCACCCCACGCCCCAAATACCCACCCCACGCACGCCCCAAATACCCACCCCACGCACGCCCCAAATACCCACCCCACGCACGCCCCAAATACCCACCCCACGCACGCCCCAAATACCCACCCCACGCCCCAAATACCCACCCCACGCACGCCCCAAATACCCACCCCACGCACGCCCCAAATACCCACCCCACGCACGCCCCAAATACCCACCCCACGCACGCCCCAAATACCCACCCCACGCACGCCCCAAATACCCACCCCACGCCCCAAATACCCACCCCACGCACGCCCCAAATACCCACCCCACGCACGCCCCAAATACCCACCCCACGCACGCCCCAAATACCCACCCCACGCCCCAAATACCCACCCCACGCACGCCCCAAATACCCACCCCACGCACGCCCCAAATACCCACCCCACGCACGCCCCAAATACCCACCCCACGCACGCCCCAAATACCCACCCCACGCCCCAAATACCCACCCCACGCACGCCCCAAATACCCACCCCACGCACGCCCCAAATACCCACCCCACGCACGCCCCAAATACCCACCCCACGCCCCAAATACCCACCCCACGCACGCCCCAAATACCCACCCCACGCACGCCCCAAATACCCACCCCACGCCCCAAATACCCACCCCACGCACGCCCCAAATACCCACCCCACGCACGCCCCAAATACCCACCCCACGCACGCCCCAAATACCCACCCCACGCCCCAAATACCCACCCCACGCACGCCCCAAATACCCACCCCACGCACGCCCCAAATACCCACCCCACGCACGCCCCAAATACCCACCCCACGCACGCCCCAAATACCCACCCCACGCCCCAAATACCCACCCCACGCACGCCCCAAATACCCACCCCACGCACGCCCCAAATACCCACCCCACGCACGCCCCAAATACCCACCCCACGCCCCAAATACCCACCCCACGCACGCCCCAAATACCCACCCCACGCACGCCCCAAATACCCACCCCACGCACGCCCCAAATACCCACCCCACGCCCCAAATACCCACCCCACGCACGCCCCAAATACCCACCCCACGCACGCCCCAAATACCCACCCCACGCACGCCCCAAATACCCACCCCACGCACGCCCCAAATACCCACCCCACGCCCCAAATACCCACCCCACGCACGCCCCAAATACCCACCCCACGCACGCCCCAAATACCCACCCCACGCACGCCCCAAATACCCACCCCACGCACGCCCCAAATACCCACCCCACGCCCCAAATACCCACCCCACGCACGCCCCAAATACCCACCCCACGCACGCCCCAAATACCCACCCCACGCACGCCCCAAATACCCACCCCACGCCCCAAATACCCACCCCACGCACGCCCCAAATACCCACCCCACGCACGCCCCAAATACCCACCCCACGCACGCCCCAAATACCCACCCCACGCACGCCCCAAATACCCACCCCACGCCCCAAATACCCACCCCACGCACGCCCCAAATACCCACCCCACGCACGCCCCAAATACCCACCCCACGCACGCCCCAAATACCCACCCCACGCACGCCCCAAATACCCACCCCACGCACGCCCCAAATACCCACCCCACGCACGCCCCAAATACCCACCCCACGCCCCAAATACCCACCCCACGCACGCCCCAAATACCCACCCCACGCACGCCCCAAATACCCACCCCACGCACGCCCCAAATACCCACCCCACGCACGCCCCAAATACCCACCCCACGCCCCAAATACCCACCCCACGCACGCCCCAAATACCCACCCCACGCACGCCCCAAATACCCACCCCACGCACGCCCCAAATACCCACCCCACGCCCCAAATACCCACCCCATGCACGCCCCAAATACCCACCCCACGCACGCCCCAAATACCCACCCCACGCACGCCCCAAATACCCACCCCACGCCCCAAATACCCACCCCACGCACGCCCCAAATACCCACCCCACGCACGCCCCAAATACCCACCCCACGCACGCCCCAAATACCCACCCCACGCCCCAAATACCCACCCCACGCACGCCCCAAATACCCACCCCACGCACGCCCCAAATACCCACCCCACGCACGCCCCAAATACCCACCCCACGCCCCAAATACCCACCCCACGCACGCCCCAAATACCCACCCCACGCACGCCCCAAATACCCACCCCACGCAGGCCCCAAATACCCACCCCACGCACGCCCCAAATACCCACCCCACGCCCCAAATACCCACCCCACGCACGCCCCAAATACCCACCCCACGCACGCCCCAAATACCCACCCCACGCACGCCCCAAATACCCACCCCACGCCCCAAATACCCACCCCACGCACGCCCCAAATACCCACCCCACGCACGCCCCAAATACCCACCCCACGCACGCCCCAAATACCCACCCCACGCACGCCCCAAATACCCACCCCACGCCCCAAATACCCACCCCACGCCCCAAATACCCACCCCACGCACGCCCCAAATACCCACCCCACGCACGCCCCAAATACCCACCCCACGCACGCCCCAAATACCCACCCCACGCCCCAAATACCCACCCCACGCACGCCCCAAATACCCACCCCACGCACGCCCCAAATACCCACCCCACGCACGCCCCAAATACCCACCCCACGCATGCCCCAAATACCCACCCCACGCCCCAAATACCCACCCCACGCACGCCCCAAATACCCACCCCACGCACGCCCCAAATACCCACCCCACGCACGCCCCAAATACCCACCCCACGCACGCCCCAAATACCCACCCCACGCCCCAAATACCCACCCCACGCACGCCCCAAATACCCACCCCACGCACGCCCCAAATACCCACCCCACGCACGCCCCAAAAACCCACCCCACGCACGCCCCAAATACCCACCCCACGCCCCAAATACCCACCCCACGCACGCCCCAAATACCCACCCCACGCACGCCCCAAATACCCACCCCACGCACGCCCCAAATGTTATTTTTTGATTAATATATCACTGTCCTACGTCTGATTGGTAATGGATCTTCTGGACACAGCTTTCATCCAATTATAGTTTCCTCATCAGATGGTAATATGTATCAGGCTGTTGTGTGTGACGTTCATGTGATCAATATACAGTAGAGTAGCCTACAGTAGGTTAGTACAAAGTAATACCGCGGCATGCGGTATTATACATGTGTAACATGTAATGCATGTTACACATGCATTACATGTTACACATGCATTACAACAATGAGATAACATCATGTCATTACTGTATGTTATCTACTACCATGTATCTACATGTTACACAATACATTACAACAATGAGATAACATCATGTCATTACTGTATGTTATCTACTACCATGTATCTACATGTTACACAATGCATTACAACAATGAGATAACATCATGTCATTACTGTATGTTATCTACTACCATGTATCTACATGTTACACATGCATTACAACAATGAGATAACATCATGTCATTACTGTATGTTATCTACTACCATGTATCTACATGTTACACATGCATTACAACAATGAGATAACATCATGTCATTACTGTATGTTATCTACTACCATGTATCTACATGGGGCCCTCTCATCTTTCCACTCAAACAGAGAGCGTCTCCTTTCAAACCCCAATGGTTCTAATCAGCCCCCCGCCCACAGGAGTGGCCCAATTCTCTCACAACTTGCTACAAAAATCCCTCATGAAAAACTATATAATCTCCTACCTTTCATTTTCAACCTTCACATGTGTCTCCTTCTCTAATAATCAAAAAGTGCTATATATTTCATCTCGCAATTTACTTCCGGATGGTTCGTTTTGCACTTTTTTTGCCACATCGGTCACGGGAAAGAAATAAGCGCTGCCGTGGTCTATGGAAACGAGCCCAAAAGTGCACCCAAATAAGCCCAAAATCGCTTATACAAACAGTCAGACCTGGCAACGCAGCCTACGCCAATCATGCGTGAGAGATCTACAAGCTATGGGGCAGAGACGCCACCGTATCTTAGCAACAACTACAGCGCTCACTCTCATTGGTCGTGTCACGCTAAGAGCAGTCTCCAGACAATGGCATCGCAGACAGCTTGCTGTTACTGCTGTAGCCATCACAGTTAGTCCCAGCGACGACGGACAGGGCGCCGTGATAGCTGCCATGTCGCTAACGCTAACGTGGTTGTCATGCCTGCAGCGGCTGTGCAATCACTTTGTCAACAATGCACGTTCGTGTGGTGAATGTCAATATTGCTGCTCAGTTAGTCCATTGTAGATGGTGTGTGTTTGTGTGTGTCTTCTGGAGAACTATGTAGCTCCACAGCAACTACAGTAACTAACGTAATGGCAGGACCGCCCCGTGCAACGCATGTTAGGCTGCATTATGGTCATGTAGTAATTTCAGATAATTTCGCTCCGATTACAGCAGTGCTTATCAACCCTTTCACGCCGCCCCCCCCCCCCCCCCCCCCCCAAAGAAACGTACTTGATCTGGGGACCCCCCCATTCTGTTTGACTCCGTTCCACAAGTACATATTGTGAAAATAGCCGATCTACAAGCTCAAAACGCCTCACGTTGAGAGGCTTTGTAAGCTTGTAGATCGGCTATTTTCTACATGACTGCCTCTTTCTTACATTCTTTGACAATGTGGCCCATGTTTTCATAGTATAGTTTGTTGACTACTTTTGTTGCAGAAATGCTCATTTCCTTTACTTTCCTTTTTTTTATTGTCTCCGCCAGGCCGAAAGGCATGGCGCAAGACTATGTTTCACCCCCTGTCCGTCCGTCTGTGACAGCTAATCTCTCACATCGTTGACTTGATCGCAGCAAAATAACAGCCCGATGAGTCAGTGAGAGCTGGATAAACGAGGTAAAATGTGTCAAAAGGAGTCTGTACGGCTGTCGATAAATGAACACATGACGTCGGTGGGAGAGGACATATTGTGTCTTTTGGACAAACAGCAGCGTCGTGCTGATGTTTGTTGTGTGAAGCAGCTTAATGTCAGAGTGTTTGTGTTGGAGCGCCTCAGTGCGGCTGCAGAGTTCATGTGCAACCTCTTCCAGAGAGAGACAGAGACACTAGAAACTGCTGGGGAAAAAAAACACTGCTGGGCATTGACTTTCATATGGACATTGATCTACACACTGCAGGTATATCTGCTACACACACAACATCAAACTACACACTGCAGGTATGATGCAGCGTTTGCATTACAGCCAGCATGCCAGCGTAGTTCCCATATGGTTTCAAGGTGGGCTAAACCATATGGACCCCATGTCAGCAATGTCAGCGGCATCCACTTCAGTCCCAACTGCGATGCCCATGCAGGCTATAAGTAGCTTCTACCTGGCCCTTAGGTGGGCCCCAACTACCCATGTTTATGTGGGACCAAGGCGGGTCCTACCTGGGTTTGCCCATGCAGGCTTTAACTGGGTTCTACCTGGGCCCTAGGTGTACCCTAACCAACCACAGTGCAGTGCCCATCGCTCCAATTGTTGTGACGTCAGGGCTCTCAATACTGCACATTGGTGGAGGAGGAGGGGCCGCAGGGCGACCGCACACATCGCTGAACCAATGGTAGCCCACGGATGTTTCCTCTGGGGATTTACAATCTGCCCCTCTATGCCACATATCATCCGCACTACAGGGTCTTCACTGACCGAGCCACGGCCCCACTGACCCTCATGACGCTACGCCACTTATATGAGTTGCCAAGTGGCCGCGGGCGCTACGTGGGCGTGGCCGCGGGCTAGACGCGAGCCCCCGCGTAGCGGGGGCGAGCTTCTAGTTCATACAATAGCATATATAACAACTTTAAGTATGTGTGTTTTAGTGTAAGGCCTTACCTGGCTAGGACAAGTGACACTCCTTACATGAACATAAAAACCCTAGTTTTAGAACATTTATAGAGGCCCAACCAGGGCCTGCCCTATTTATTACAGATAAAGTATAATGAATAATTTATTATTAAAACAAATATTATTATATATCTGCATAAAATTGGTCAGCACCCGATTTTATATACTCTGTGTGTGTGTGTGTGTGTGTGTGTGTGTGTGTGTGTGTGTGTGTGTGTGTGTGTGTGTGTGTGTGTGTGTGTGTGTGTGTGTGTGTGTGTGTGTGTTTTGTAAAGAAATAACATTTTACAATGTTAATTTTTTTTTTTTTTTGGCCTGATATGGACAGAAAACAAAAAAAAATTGATAACAAAAAAAAAATCCCCCAAAAAACAGGCATTTCAGAGAGTCACTAGGGGGCGCTACAACTTATAAAGCTTGTGTGGGCTGCGGAACACGGAACTTCGCATCATTGTGCTTCGACTTGACCGCTGGCGTCCTCTATGAAGCACCCGGTTTGGCGTGGGGGGGCTTTCAACAGGGCATCTTTGCAGCTCTCGCATCCCAATAAGGGAGACGGCCTGACTTCAGTCTGTGGTGCTCTGAGGCCCTGGAGAAAACTTTCTATATCCCCCTGTCCCCGGCCGACTAGCGGCCGCGGGCTTGGGTCTTGACTCCGGGGGGGGGCTTAAAAGTGGGTCCCCGGGTTCGGCTGGAGAGCCGGGTACAGGGCTTAGCTGGCATCTGGCTGGGCAGGTGGGTGGGGTCCGGGGGGTCCCCGGGGCCCCGTGGAGGGCCGGGCAAAAGCCCATCTTTGGCCGTTTTGACTTGTGGACTTAGTCATTTTCCCAGAATGTGATGTGACATGGAATAATATGTGACATGGTCACTTTCTGGGTAATCTCTCAAGAACAGATTCCGACCTGCGGTGGAATCTGTCGGAGCGGTTCGTCCTAACCAGTGCTCATTGGATACAAGTGGGCGTGCCTTCAGATCAGGAAGTGGGCCGCGCTTTACCCAATCAAATGTAGTGGGCGGGATTCACGTGTCCATCCACCATGATCCACCCTCCCCCCCTCGAAACTAGCCGAAACTAATTTAACAATAGCGTCCTCGGAGCGGACAAAACCACGGAAAGATATTCACATTTTAAATTACTCTTTCATCATAGAAACAAGTGGGCTTATAACCAAAACCATCCATGTTCTCTGGGAGAAGTGGTGTTAGTGTTCCGTGTAGAAATATTGTTAGTGGGAATGAAAACATGGTCGCACCAACCGGAAGTGATGCGCTATAGGCAGACATGAAACCGGTGTTTCCCTGCGCACTAGGCTTCCATTTGCCTCCGGCCAGACCCCACAGACAATGATCACAAACAGCAGAGGTCGCTGTTTTTCATTTTCTGTGGGGTCTGGCTAGCGAGACTACTTTCTGGGAGGGTGATATGAATATGATCCATAGTGGGTGACCCTTGACCCCTTGACCCCGCCCCCCGGACCCGCCCCCTCGGCCACTTGGGGGTGTGGTTTCGAGCTGGGGGCGCGGCCTGTGGCCTGGGGGCGTGGTTTAAAGCCGCATCTTTGGCCGTTTTCACCTCTGGACTTGGATCCACAGTGGGTGCATTGACCCACTTGACCCTTGACCCTTGACCCACTTGACCCTTGACCTCTCCCACTTGACCCTTGACCTTAAAGCCGTTGGCCTCAAAAATAGCAGATCTACAAGCTCGCAGCGCGGCACTCGGTGCCGCGCTGCGAGCTTGTAGATCTGCTATTTTTGAGTAGCCACAGGGACACCCTGTGTTAACTACTTCATCTGGGGACCCCCCTGTGTTAACTACTTTATCTGGGGACCCCCTGGAACCTTCATAATGTTTCATTTCATGTGTTATTGTGACGCATTGTGAGCTTGTAGATCTGCTATTTTCTGCTAATGTTCAACCCAGAATATGGATGCTAGGGTTCAATGTATATTCAAAGATTTGCAAAAAAATAGCAGATCTACAAGCTCATAGCGCGGCACTCGGTGCCGCGCGCTATGAGCTTGTAGATCTGCTATTTTTGAATAGTCAAAGTATAAAAGGTTAAAGTGGTTCAAATCGTCTGTACAGAGCTATAAATGAGTGTGTTAATATAGTGTTCCTCTGGAGTGAGTGTGTAAATACAGTGTCTCTCTCTCTCTCCATCATCAGAGTTGCATCGGCCCTGTCTTACATGGTAATCACTGCCCCCCCCATCAGCTGAACCACATGCAGCTGTTGCAGTATTCGGACCTGTTTGCTGGGCACCATTTTGCATTCCAAAAGCAAGGTAAGATCTGTTTATTCATTACAATAACCAAGTTGCTGTAGCAGCTGAACATTGGGTCCAAAGATTTGCACAAAGTTTCATGATTTTTCAAAAATAACAGATCTACAAGGTCACAACGCGTCGCGGCGCGACGCGTTGTGAGCTTGTACATCGGCTTGTACATCGGCTATTTGTACAAGCCTATGTTCGCCTATTGTAAGCAGTTTAGGGGCAATATTGGTGGTAGTGTATTTTTGGCGTTGGTTGTGAAAGGGCAGGTGGGTGTTGGGGCGCGTTTGTGAGCTTTTAGATCGGCTGTTTTCCAAGAGGCAATGTATATGTGTGAAGGCGCTTCGTTTGGCCTTCTTTTGATAGACCTTGTTGCTTGTAGGGCTCGCTTCGTTGCTTGTAGGGCTCGCTTGGTTTGGCCTTGTTTTCATAGACCTTGCTGCTAGTTTCTCGCACGAAACCTGGCAACCCATTGTCTCCCATTGTTTGACACATAAATGCTAATAATAAGCTGAGATTTGATGACATTGAAAAAAGGGCTTCGCAGTTGAGTTAAGATGGTAATGGTCAATGGCTGTGCAAATTCAGATCAATTTCTCCAGCCACTGAGGAGAACCTGGCACACATTGTTGCTCTCAGAGGTTTGTCAAATTATAGGAGGATATCCATCTGAATGGACGTCAGTCAGACATGTTTGTGAAAAAGGTTTTATTATTTTATAATTGACCATAAGTCATTTATTATGTAATCATTTGTAATGTGTGATAATTAATGTGTTACGATCATTATGACGTCACTGTTTCCCTGTGATGGGTGGACCTGGTCCCTCTAGGGTGGTCTGAGGTGATGGGTGGACCTGAGAGTCTCTAGGTTGGTCCATGGTTATGTACCAAGGTAAATTAGACAATGGTGGGTTCCCACAGTCTATAGGACATTAATGGGAAACACTGATGACATACAATCATTTATATTAAAGTGATACAATGCAGGTCCACAAATAACGATTTTAGCAGCCTCTGCTGGTCATTACCGTCACTGCAGGCCGTTCGTTTATTCCTGCATTACCCAGAATTCCATTTGTTTTCACCGGACGACGGAAGCGTTTCAAAAAGCGTTCTTTTAATTGTTTTATACTATCTGTGGATCGTTTCTCTTAGCCAGTGGAGCTTTAGTTACCGTGAGCTGTGTTTTCTTTTGCTGTTGTTTTTCCATCTTCAAATCCTACAATCTCTTAAAAACAGCGTGAGATTCCTTTTTGTTATTAGTGCGGTAGTTCCTGGCCAAACAGGAAACTGATGCAATTACGTTTTCCGGCCGGATGATGTCATTTTCGTGGGAATGACTACCCTAGCCACCGTTTCAATATAAAATAGTTTATCAAATGCTTTCGGGGGTGAAATTCATGGAGTGGGTGTTGTGAAACATTTGCCACTCACAAAAGATATACAATTTAACTTTAGTTTTGTTGAAAAAGTTACCTAGTATTACTTTAAGTAATGATTTGTATGTAATACTTTATATGTAATCATGAGCAGGGGAGCAGATCTCATTACAACTTAGGAGGGAACCACAAACAAGGAATCTTCTCATAATATCACCAACATATGCTAGGATTTGGAACAAACTAATAATTAAATATAGATTTTAAATGATATCATTTACTTTATTGGAGGAACATGTCAGACTCGTCCCCTCCTTCCCCCTGGGATCTGAGCCCCTGATCATGAATGGTTTGAAGTTCAGATGTTAGATTTTGGCTTTAATTTGCTTGGTTTGAATGGAATGTCACAATATCAATAAAGGAATGAGAAACATAATTGGGCCTCATGTTTTCTTACATTTCACTCATACAGTATTTTCTCTTAACTGTCTGTTAAGAGAAAATACAAGAGAAGCCAACCTCCACATTCACCACATGTGTTTTTCCCCAGGTGTGCTGAACCATGTGTCCTTTCCATGTCCTACCTGAAGATCAATGGGCCTCATGCAGCAATAAGTTCCTAATGTTTCCTCTTACATTTCTTCCTAAGTGAATTCCTAAGAGAAGTCGAGTCAGAGGCGATGAGGGTCGGGTTGGGTGGGGGGTTATGGGGTGGGTATGGGGCTTGGGCTTCAACTCAACCGGGTTCCTCGTTTGCTGTGGACACCCTGGGACTCCCTCAAGGACCCCTGGGGGTCCCCAGACCACACTTTTGAGAACCTTTTTTGCTCTAAAGATATGATAAAAATATTATTGTAATTTAAATCCCATATTATACAACTGTAGAATTGAAGAAACTTCGAGAATTAATTATTTTTGCACAAACATGTCACACTTAAGAACTCAAAGGCCAGCCTAAGAGTGCTCTCTAGTATGCGTAGATTTCTTCTTAACTTAAGAACAAATCACAGCTAAGAAAACATTTGTGAATGCCAAAATCTCTTAAAAAACTTCTTAAGTGGGTCTAAGAACAAATTTGTATGTAAGTACGGTTCATGAATCGGGCCCAATTGTCTTTACTGAACTCTCCTGAACTTGAATACAGAGTTTTAGGTTGAAACAATTGTCCTCTTAATCATTAAGACCGAGAAAGTATTTTAGATTTTAACCACAATAACCATTATCTTATACTTTGGCTATTAAAAAATAGCAGATCTACAAGCTCGAGTAATTTTTGGAAAAATCATGAGAATTTGTGCAAATCTTTCAATACATATTTTTTTAAAGCAAACATTTGTAACTCAAATCTTTGCCTCTGAGGATTTTACAAATGTACAAACATTTTCTACAAAATGATATGTATTTGGCCACGGACCCCCATCTCAAAATATGTTGTTCCAGGGACCCCCATCTCAAAATATGTTGTTCCAGGGACCCCCATCTCAAAATATGTTGTTCCAGGGACCCCCATCTCAAAATATGTTGTTCCAGGGACCCCCAACTCAAAATATCTTGTTCCAGGGACCCCCATCTCAAAATATGTTGTTCCAGGGACCCCCAGAAGCACAGATTTGAGTTAAAAATGTTAAGAAAATATACATGTTCAGAGATTTGCACACATTTTCACGATTTTTCAAAAATAACAGATCTACAAGCTCATAGCGTGGCACTCGGTGCCGCACGCTGAGCTTGTAGATCTGCTATTTTTGAAAAGCCAAAGTATAAAATAATGGTTAAAGTGGTTACACGGATAGGTTCCTGGTTTTAATGGGTTAATCCATGCCGTACGCTGCATCTCTAGTAAAGGCTTGATACTTAGTCGTGTGTGGTGTCACGCACCGGAAATAGCAGATCTACAAGCTCACAACGTGTCTCAGCACGATGCGCTGTGAGCTTGTAGATCGGCTATTTTCGGTGCACGACACCACGCGCAACGAAGCATAATCAAGACAAGACAAACCCGGCTGCACACATGTCCAGACCAGAGGTCCATCTTCATCTGAGAAAACTAAGTATCATATAGACTACTGTTCATTTATATCTTATGTGTCAAGTAGGGGTCTCTCTCTCTCTCTCTCTCTCTCTCTCTCTCTCTCTCTCTCTCTCTCTCTCTCTCTCTCTCTTCTTTCCCCCGACACGGTCGAGGCAGAAGGCCGCCACCCGCCACTGTCGCAAAATGTCTTGCTCAGGGTGGGATTGTCTCTCTTCTCTACATGTAAAGTGTCTTGAGACAACTTGTTGTGATTTGACACTTTAATAACATTGAATTGAATTGAATTGAAAAAAACAAGCAAGTTCCACTCCTCCATGCTTTCTGTCAGCATTTGGTATATATTTACAGCAGTGTGTCTCTCGGTCATGATGGTAGTCTGGAGCACTCTTTGATCTCCCAGTGGTCTGTAATGTAGTGAGCGCTCACTGTAATATAAGGATCCATAGTGCAAGACGTCCACAGGTCGGTAGTGAGTGAGACACTTTTATCGTCCATCTCCTTGGCAATGTTGTCTCTCACAGTATTATACTGCAGTTCCATAGTTTTCCAAACTGTAGCATGACACGGGATTTTAAAACGTGATTATTTCTCTGAAGTCGACTCCAGAAAGAGCAGAGACTGGTGGAATATCTTTGACAATGAAATTAACAAGTCATTGTGTTATCTGCTGTCTTCTCTTCTCTGTGACCGGGCGTTGGGAATAATCTCCATCGTAGTCTGCCGCTGGGCAGTATCGTAGTCTGTCGCTGCACAGTATCGTAGTCTGTCGCTGCACAGTATCGTAGTCTGCCGCTGCGCAGTATCGTAGTCTGCCGCTGCACAGTATCGTAGTCTGCCGCTGCACAGTATCGTAGTCTGCCGCTGCACAGTATCGTAGTCTGCCGCTGCACAGTATCGTAGTCTGCCGCTGCACAGTATCGTAGTCTGCCGCTGCACAGTATCGTAGTCTGCCGCTGCTGCACAGTATCGTAGTCTGCCGCTGCACAGTATCGTAGTCTGCCGCTGCACAGTATCGTAGTCTGCCGCTGCACAGTATCGTAGTCTGCCGCTGCGCAGTATCGTAGTCTGCCGCTGCACAGTATCGTAGTCTGCCGCTGCACAGTATCGTAGTCTGCCGCTGCACAGTATCGTAGTCTGTCGCTGCACAGTATCGTAGTCTGCCGCTGCACAGTGTGCTTCTCATCAACGGCGCTGCTGTCTTGAGGAAGCAGGTGTTTTTTACTCAGATGGTACTCTACATAGCAGACGTATTGCTGTTGTACTTCAGTGTAATCTTACACAATTTACACTCATTTCATTATAATACTGCCATACAAACCAACGACCAGCCTGTTTAGCAGGGACCGCCTCCTCACCTGCTGCTGCCATGTTTGTTTACCAACGGAAGTTAGGTAGGCAGAAGTGTGTGTGTGTGTGTGTGTGTGTGTGTGTGTGTGTGTGTGTGTGTGTGTGTGTGTGTGTGTGTGTGTGTGTGTGTGTGTGTGTGTGTGTCAAATGTAACTGAATTTGTTCCATTTATAATATTTGTCATTTTAAAAAGATAACTGCCAGTGGTGACTATAATCTAGTTGAGATTATCTTGATATATTGTAGGCCTACAAAATAAAAACAGTAAATGTACAGAGTTAAATGAGGACACATTTCACACCATGTGTATGTAAGGCAGCATCCTATTTAGGTCAGTAGGTGTCGCTGTTGCCAGTTTCTTTCACCTGGTTTCAGCAAACATCACCCTTTTGTCCCTCACTGGACACCGTAGTTCAGCATGTTTGTCAGTGTTTCTTTCTATTGTGAAAGGTAAGCATGGTGTTTTATGGCTGTCTGATCAATCTTTATGAAAACGTCCATTGATATCATTTGATGCCTTGCAGAGTGAGCTGAGATGTTCAACTGTATTTTGATGTGATTTGGAGAAATGTGCACAACGTTTTTGTAATTAAATACTGAATTTAAGTTTACCAGTGACATAGAAGAGCACTTATTATAAGTTTAATAAGAGCTCTTATTATATGTTTAATAAGAGCACTTATTATAAGTTTAATAAGAGCACTTATTATATGTTTAATAAGAGCACTTATTATAAGTTTAATAAGAGCACTTATTATAAGTTTATCAGTGACATAGAAGAAGAGAACTTATTGAGTGGAATTGTGCAAGGGACACATTTCTATGTTTTGTTTTGTTTTGTTATAGCAGTGCTATGGTGCTATTTGGCATTAGGACATCATTTTAATGAGTGTTTCTTTCTATTGTGAAAGACATTGCCAGCAGCAGAGACAACCACTGTGAGACAATAAATGCAACAAGGTCTCAACCACTGTCCCAGAACCAGTGTGTCCAGTGTCCCTTCTGTCCTCACAACCCCCCATCTCCTAAACTAACACAGTGTCCCTTCTCTCCTCACAACCCCCCATCTCCTAAACTAACACAGTGTCTCTTCTGTCCTCACAACCCCCCATCTCCTAAACTAACACAGTGTCCCTTCTCTCCTCACAACCCCCCATCTCCTAAACTAACACAGTGTCCCTTCTCTCCTCACAACCCCCCATCTCCTAAACTAACACATTGTCCCTTCTCTCCTCACAACCCCCCATCTCCTAAACTAACACAGTGTCCCTTCTGTCCTCACAACCCCCCATCTCCTAAACTAACAACGCAGAGTCCAAGGCTGTGGAGCAGGTGTCTGTAGATGTACTGGAGCAGGGGCATGGGGGGTGGACACAGTGGTGCTGTGGCCCCATGCATGCACCAGTGTCAGACAGGGGCTTGGGGGTCATGTCACTATGACGGGGGCTTGGGGGTCATGTCACTATGATGGGGGCTTGGGGGTCTCACTATGACGGGGGCTTGGGGGTCATCTCACTATGACGGGGGCTTGGGGGTCATGTCACTATGACGGGGGCTTGGGGGTCATGTCACTATGACGGGGGCTTGGGGGTCATGTCACTATGACGGGGGCTTGGGGGTCTCACTATGACGGGGGCTTGGGGGTCATGTCACTATGACGGGGGCTTGGGGGTCATGTCACTATGACGGGGGCTTGGGGGTCATGTCACTATGACGGGGGCTTGGGGGTCATGTCACTATGACGGGGGCTTGGGGGTCTCACTATGACGGGGGCTTGGGGGTCTCACTATGACGGGGGCTTGGGGGTCTCACTATGACGGGGGCTTGGGGGTCATGTCACTATGACGGGGGCTTGGGGGTCTCACTATGACGGGGCTTGGGGGTCATGTCACTATGACGGGGGCTTGGGGGTCATGTCACTATGACGGGGGCTTGGGGGTCATGTCACTATGACGGGGGCTTGGGGGTCTCACTATGACGGGGGCTTGGGGGTCTCACTATGACGGGGGCTTGGGGGTCTCACTATGACGGGGGCTTGGGGGTCATGTCACTATGACGGGGGCTTGGGGGTCTCACTATGACGGGGCTTGGGGGTCATGTCACTATGACGGGGGCTTGGGGGTCATGTCACTATGACGGGGGCTTGGGGGTCATGTCACTATGACGGGGCTTGGGGGTCATGTCACTATGACGGGGGCTTGGGGGTCTTGTCACTATGACGGGGGCTTGGGGGTCATGTCACTATGACGGGGGCTTGGGGGTCTCACTATGACGGGGGCTTGGGGGTCATGTCACTATGACGGGGGCTTGGGGGTCATGTCACTATGACGGGGGCTTGGGGGTCATGTCACTATGACGGGGGCTTGGGGGTCATGTCACTATGACGGGGGCTTGGGGGTCTCACTATGACGGGGGCTTGGGGGTCTCACTATGACGGGGGCTTGGGGGTCTCACTATGACGGGGGCTTGGGGGTCATGTCACTATGACGGGGGCTTGGGGGTCTCACTATGACGGGGGCTTGGGGGTCTCACTATGACGGGGGCTTGGGGGTCATGTCACTATGACGGGGGCTTGGGGGTCTCACTATGACGGGGGCTTGGGGGTCTCACTATGACGGGGGCTAGGGGGTGTCACTATGGGCCGGGCCCTAAGAGTGGTGTTGACTCTTAGTATCAACACTAAACGTTGAGCCTGGTGATCCAGAGGCCCAGCAGTGAGCAGGACCTCACAGTGAACTGTGGTCAGTAGCATATCGGCCTCAACACTAAATGAGGACAAAATGGACGTTTTCTTCTTTTATAAGACAGACATGTGTCCGTCACTCACCGGCCTGCTGGGGAACGATGAAAATATGGAATGCATGCCCCGCCCTGTTATGCAATACTGTTGTCATAGCACCCGTTTTACCGTCTCTCTGTCTGTCTGTGTCCCTTTTTGTGCCCATATATGGAGATCTCTGTATCTGTCTATATGCCCATATATGGGTATGCCCATATATGGGTATCAGAATCAGAAGACTTTATTGCCATGACATGTGAACATGTTAGGAATTAGACTTGGTACAGCAGAGCACAGTTTACAACAGACAGAAACAACACTCCCCAACACCACAGCAGCCATGGGCGGCGCTATCTTGGGCGGGATGCCCGTTCCCTCTTTGCAAGAATATTGTGGGGGGGGGGGGGGTGGGGGGGTTGGGGGGGGGTGGGGATGGGATGGGCAAAAAAGCACTACTCTCACGCCCTGCCTCAGGGGGGGCAGTGCGTGAGGGGAGCGAAAAAAAAGGAGCCCAGGGGGGGAGGAGCAGGGGGGAGGAGCGGGTGCGAGGAAGCGAAGGCGTGTGTATGTGCGGGTTATGTTAACTTCATGAGAACCATGTGTTCGTGTGTGTAGAGAGTAAAGCCTGAAGTTTGTCCTTGGTGTTTTCACCCAGTCTGGTTATCTCATGTGGTGTCAGAGCGATAACACAGCGAGTTGTGAGGCTGTGGGAGACGGCCTTGATTGGGTTCCGACCCAGAGTCATAACAACAGGTGGCCATGGGGGGGGGGGGGGGGGGGGTGATCTTGGGGGGCCGGGGGGGGTCTTCTCCACATTGTAGCCACCGGAGTAAGAACAATAATCCATAATCCATAGTCATCCCGAGCAGATAATTTATCTACTCCCATCCTGGCTCATCCAGCCTGGTTCTAACCATGTTCATATCGCCCCGCAGAGCAGTAACTCTCTCAGCGATGATCTCCATTGTGCGGCCACTGGCCGAGATGTCGTCCACAACACGTTTCAGGTCAGCGACGATCTCCGTTGTGCGGCCACTGGCCGAGATGTCGTCCACAACACGTTTCAGGTCCGAGATCGATGTCTTGATGTTGTCCCACATGTGTTCTTTCTCAGAGAGAGACGCCAGCTTGGTGTCTAGCTTGGACTCTCTCTCCAAGATCGATGCCAGGATGGTGTCCAGCTTGATGTCCAGCTTGTGGACTCTCTCGTTGACGATGTTATCCGTGTCGCGCCTCAGTTCGGTGATGTAGTCCACGATGTTATCCGTGTCGCGCCTCAGTTCGGTGATGTAGTCCACGATGTTATCCGTGTCGCGCCTCAGTTCGGTGATGTAGTCCACGATGTTATCCGTGTCGCGCCTCAGTTCGGTGATGTAGTCCACGATGTTATCCGTGTCGCGCCTCAGTTCGGTGATGTAGTCCACGATGTTATCCGTGTCGCGCCTCAGTTCGGTGATGTAGTCCACGATGTTATCCGTGTCGCGCCTCAGTTCGGTGATGTAGTCCACGATGTTATCCGTGTCGCGCCTCAGTTCGGTGATGTAGTCCACGATGGTATCCGTGTCGCGCCTCAGTTCGGTGATGTAGTCCACGATGTTATCCGTGTCGCGCCTCAGTTCGGTGATGTAGTCCACGATGTTATCCGTGTCGCGCCTCAGTTCGGTGATGTAGTCCACGATGGTATCCGTGTCGCGCCTCAGTTCGGTGATGTAGTCCACGATGGTATCCGTGTCGCGCCTCAGTTCGGTGATGTAGTCCACGATGGTATCCGTGTCGCGCCTCAGTTCGGTGATGTAGTCCACGATGGTATCCGTGTCGCGCCTCAGTTCGGTGATGTAGTCCACGATGGTATCCGTGTCGCGCCTCAGTTCGGTGATGTAGTCCACGATGGTATCCGTGTCGCGCCTCAGTTCGGTGATGTAGTCCACGATGGTATCCGTGTCGCGCCTCAGTTCGGTGATGTAGTCCACGATGTTATTCGTGTCGCGTTTCAGTTCAGCGGTCACACCCGCCTGAGTTGTCAGCACTCTGCCAATCTCCATTGTTCGTGGGTACAGTGTAGAGAAGCGAGGTGGAGGAGTGGAGAGATAAGGGTCAGGAGGAAAGAAAAGTGCGACCGCCTTCGTCAGCAAGCAGGGGTATGCCCATATATGGGCGTATATGGGGGGGGGGTGACAGTTCTAGAAAGTCCTTGCTCAGTGGGTCTGTGGAGAATGTGAGCAGTGAGCACCTGCAAAGTTAGGAAACCTAATGTTGTCCTAACTAGAGTTCTCAAATTCTGCCCGAACCCAAGGGTACCCGAGGGTACCCGACCCGACAGGTTCGGGCCGAGCCGGGCTGAAATATATGCTAATTGGTAGGGCCGGGCCGGGCTCTCGGGTTGGCGCTGCTGCTGTTTTTCTTTTTCTTTTTTCAATAATAATGATTTTGTTCTGTCAATCTGTCTTTGTGTATTTATTTATTAATAATGAACAGCAGTGCTGTCAGTGTGTTGTGTTGTGTTGTGTTGTGTTGTGTTGTGTTGTGTTGTGTTGTGTTGTGTTGTGTTGTGTTGTGTTGTGCTGCGCTGACAGTGACTGAACTGGATTGGGAATTTGGGATGTAAAACCCTTTGGAGAGAGAGATAGAGATGGAGAGAGAGAGAGAGAGAGAGAGAGAGAGAGAGAGAGAACAGCACGGGTCGCGCTGCTCGCGCAGCATAAAGTCTGTCAGACTGAGAGTGAGTGAGGCTGAGGGGCGCCTGATTTATACTTCATTGCAATCTGGTATTGCGCACAGAATAGACATTCAATCTACAAACCCACTGAAGTCCACAATGCATCATGAGCTAACACAATTTAACTTGTAGATCGTTTTTTTTTAAAGGGCCATAACTCATAAATGACTAAAGGTTTTACAGCCGTGGTGCGGCGGTGCTCAGCAGCACACAGCAGAGCAGACGCACGGATTCAAGGCAGACAGAGACAGACAGATAAAGCATTGATTGATTGACTGAATACTTTATTAACAGTTTACATACAAGCACAAGACAGTATAGGCTACAGTTCAACATACAAGGTCTGCTTGTGCTTGCCTTGTTCTCATACTAGAAGATGATTTGTTTTGTACGGGTGCAGTACGTTAGTCCGACAGCGCATTCCTCCGACAGCGCAGCGCTCCGACGTTTCCAATACTAAACCCGAACCAAACCCGCACCCTAACCCTAACCGCACGCGGATGCCACATAGTCAGAGAAAAGGTCTGTCGGATTAACGCATGCCTCCCGTTTTGTACTACTGCTACTGCACAGTGACAGTGCATGCATGGTCAGTGGCGTCTGTCGCTCAGCGAACATCTGACTGCAGTAGAACACGCTTTGGGTTTGTAACTTTGTTTAACTTTGTAGACTAGAATAGATCTCTGCTCTGCTGATACAATATAAATGACACGGGCAGCGGCAGCGCCGTCAGGGAGAGAGAGAGAGAGAGAGAGAGAGAGAGAGAGAGAATGAGAGATACAACGGGGATTTAACATTCTAGTACCATACCTATTTCCTAGCCTACTATAACCTATTTCACACAGAAGAGAACTTACTAAGTTAGCATGATGTTTTAATGAACAACTGAACATGATTGTGATGTTTCCATTTAGAAAACTATTATAATGTCCATTGACTCCATTTTCTCTCTCACTCGCGAGTCGCAACATGGCGCTGCCTGCGCACACTGGCAATCTTTTTTTTGATTTATTTTGGCCCAGTTCAGCCCAGTTAGAGCCGGGCTTTAATGTTCAGGCCCGTTGAGAACTCTAGTCCTAACTCTGCAGGTGCTCACTGCTCTTGATCTGGCAAAATGTGTGCATGATTTGCATGATGAAATCAATCTAGACGAAGGATGCCGCTCAGATTTATGCTTCTGGTCACTGAAATGACTGGAACGACATTTCTTTCTTTTATAATGATTCAGTTGAAACTTCTGTCTCTTTAGCGTTTTACACGGACACAGCTCCTTCTTGCGGCTTTGGGGGAGTGTACAAAGGGGAGTGGTTTTCAGATAAATGGCCAGTAGAAATAATATCTTTACCAGCAGATGTGAAGTCTATTGCATTATTTGAGATTTACCCTATAGCGGTGACTTGCATTTTGTGGGGAAAATTCTGGAATAGGAAACGGATCACTGTGTTCTGTGACAATGAAGCTGCGGTCAAAATAATGAATAAAGGGCGCTCATCTGTACCAGTTATTAATAGGTTAATCAGGCGTATAACTTGGACCGGTGTTATGGATAATTTCATTCTAAGGGCTGCTTTTATTCCAGGGTTTAACAACAACATATCTGATGCTTTGTCCCGTTTTAAATGACAGGACTTTCATGTCCTATGCCCAGAGGCAATGCCGACGGGTTTGAAGTGCCCAGCATTCAGTTAAACAGTGCTAGACTACATTGTGTCATGTCAACTTATTTAACTGCAGCAGCAAGTTATATAAGGTTAGGTCTGTCAAAATCGACATTAAAAGCCTATGACTCTGCATGGTCCTACTTTTCGTCTTTCTGTGCTGCTTTCTGTGTATCTCCTCTCCCCGTCAACATGTCTGTAGTATGCGCTTTTTTAGTCTCTCAAAATTCAGCCTTCCTCCATCAAAGGCATTTTAGCCGGGATTCAGTTTCATCTCAGAGATCCTACAGTGAGTTTACTCGCCAATCCGTCCGTCCGTCTCCTCCTTAATGGTTTTAAAAAACAAAACCCAAGAGTCAAAGATAAACGCCTTCCTATTACTCTTTCAGTACTCCACACATTGGTGCTCAAACTCTGTCAAGGGTGTTTTAGTCCATACTTAGATCTTTTCTCAGTTTTTCTCACTGCTTTCTATGGGTTTCTGAGATGTGGTGAATTGTTTTATACGGCTACTTGTTCATTTAATCCCACACATGATCTTTTCACCTCAAGATTTTTGATGCTCACTATTTTACCATCAAATTAAAACACTCTAAAACGGACTATTCTGATAAAGGCATATCTGTGGTAATAACAGAAACTAACACTGATCTTTGTCCTTTCTCTTCCATGTCGCGTTATCTGCAATGCCGTTCACCTGCCAATGCCAACGAGCCACTGTCCATGTCTGGTCTTTAGTCTTATAGAGCCACTGTTCATGTCTGGTCTTTGGTTCTGCAAAACACTTTGACTTCTGTGTCAAGGCTGTGGTCTGCCTCCTGATCGCTACACTTCTCCTTATCCTTATCACTTATCCTTATCCTTATCCTTATTATTATTATTATTATTATTATTCTGTGTCAAGGCTGTGGGCTGCCTCCTTATCGCTACACTTCTCACTCCTTCAGGATCGGCGCCGCTACCACAGCGGCATCAAAAGTAGTCGCTGCAACGCTCAAAGCTTTGGGCCGGTGGTCCTCTGCAGCTTATGAAAGCTATGTTAGGCTAAACACAGCTTATGAAAGCTATGTTAGGCTAAACACGAAGGACATCATTCAGGCTCCAAAACTGATGAGTGAATAATGTTGCGGCCTCGCTATTACTGCGTATTACCATTTACTACTGCTGTTATGCTGTTATGGGTATAATAAATACTCTTAAACTTGCTATCGTAATACTCGTTCAATTGCTGCTCCAGGTGGTGCATGGGTACTGATTTCAGATTTCTTTATCTAAGAGATAGAATGTCCTTTTTGATCCTACTAGCGGTGCGGCACCGTACGGTGGACATGGCTTTACGGCACCGTTTAGGACACCTGAAGTTCAGGATCAGCAGGCGCTCTGCTGAACACATTATGTGAACATACTGGCCCTCATTTATCAACGGAGCGTATAAACCAGTGCATATTTTTCCATATATTCGGCCGTACACCAACGTCGAAGTCACATTTATCAACGCATCCTACACAGCTGATCCCAGCGTACATTTGGTCCCAGCCTTGATAAATCTGACGTCTGAAAACGAGCGTCATTTAAATAACACGCCCTTAAATATTCTCGAGACACCCCGATTTTACGACATGAAGAACCAGAATACGACCAAAGAAAGAGCTTAGCCGGCTCGCCTCGCCGATCGCTGCCTGTCAAGTCACATAAACACACCCCACACACACACACACACACACACACACACACACACACACACACACACACACACACACACACACAGGCACGCACACACAGGCACGCACGCACACATGCACACGCCCCCCTCTCTCTCTCTCTCTCTCTCACACACAGACATGCGCCCAACTGCGTCTTTCATAATCCGTTACGGTGCAATCTTTGTCAGTCAGTAGGCTTGTAGCCTACATGAATGACATATTATGATAGGCCTACCAATCACATCGCCATGAATGGAATACGTTTGTATATTTATTTACCCCATACCGAGCAGTGCGCGTTCGATAGTTACACTAAAGCAGTTATACATTCCCCATGAGACTCGGGCGGTCTGCAGAC
The DNA here is from genome assembly GCF_963454915.1 of Gymnoscopelus microlampas. Classification (NCBI taxonomy): domain Eukaryota; kingdom Metazoa; phylum Chordata; class Actinopteri; order Myctophiformes; family Myctophidae; genus Gymnoscopelus; species Gymnoscopelus microlampas. The sequence goes on along the minus strand of NC_139959.1, from coordinate 46,964,287 downwards.
TGCAGTGATCCCGTGCCGCCACCCACGTTATAAGAGATTGGATCGTCAGGTTTATATCCTTAACCCAGCCAGGTTGTAGCCTATATAACTCTCTATGACATAACTCCATACCATAGGACAAGCTACTGTAAGTTTGTAGACCTCGCTGTCCCGACCGCGCGACTCCCGACGCAAAAGCGCTCGTTATTTTGAAAATAGCAGATCTACAAGCTCACAAAGCGTCGCGATGCGATGCTGGCTTGTGAGCTTGTACATTTGCTATTTTCAATGCAGCCAGATCTACAATCTTATCTGAATGACTGTTAAAGCAGTTTGTTTAAATTAATTTATAATGTTATATTTTCACAGGGATTATTTATTAGTGTAGATATACATTTTGGAGTGGATATATGTGTCCAGATGCCTGTCAGACCGTCAGACAATGCTGCTCAGCAGGTCTAGAATGGAATAAACGGGCGCAGCCAACGTCAACAACTGGTCTCGACCAGACGTGAGATCTCAGCGTAAAGTAGGATGAAGCCCACGTCAGGATATATTGATAAATGCCGAAAGGTGCGGTGATCACGCCGTACGCTCATTATTCGGGCTGCACCGCGTTGATAAATGAGGGCCACTGTGTTCATAAAAACACTGTGTTCATCTTTGTGCCCTATAATACATTATATTTTACATGACATAAGAGCCAAGATGTCTACAAGCTCATAGCACGGCACCATGCCACGCTATGAGCTTGTAGATCTGCAGATCTACAAGCTCATAGCGTGGCGGCAGTGGCTCAGGGGTAGAGCGGCCGAATGGAAGCCGGAAGATTCCCTGTTCGATCCCAGGCTCCCCCAGAGTTAGTGAGGAAGTGTCCTTGAGCAAGACACTGAACCCATAATTGCTCCCGATGTCCCTCCACCGTCGGTGTGTGAATGAATGAAACATTGTATAGCGCTTTGAGTAAGTGAGCACTTAGCAAAGCACTATAAACATGCAATTAATCATTATTATTATCATTATTTTTAATGTACTGACAATAAGGTTCCATTTGGTTCCATTTTAGAGCGCCATCCTTTTAGAGCGCCACCAGGAGGCTGAGTTTTGTAAAACACATTTTTTGAGCTTACTCCTTCAGATTCTGTCCAAAAATCACGCAAATCGGTACACAGTATCTCTATAGTTATGTGATCAAGACAGATGTGTCCGATATCCTACTTGGCTAACATTGGCTTCCAAAGTTTGCAGGATAGGTCCCTTTTGAACAAAATTCCTCAAATCATGAACGCAGTGTGCGATTTCCGTGAAATCTTGCACGCACATTCCCACTAGGCCGAGGAAGAAATGCCACCCTTTTCACATTGGCCTGTTATAGCGCCACCAGCAGGTCTAATTTAGCAAAACACATTTTTGGAACAAAATGCCTCACATCATGAATGCAGTGTCTGATTGTCGTGCAAGGCCTAAGAAGAAATTGCACCCTTTTCACATTGGCCTATTATAGCGCCACCAGGAGGCCACAATAACCTACCTGACCTGGCGGAGACTTGTGCTCCGAGGAACACTTGTTCTAGTTTGTAATGGTTTGGTATGGGTGATGGGAAGTGACAAACGGGTGCCAGTGAGGGTGCTACCAGACTGTGGATCATTAGATTCTTTAGTACCAGAGTCTGTGTTACCTTTTACACCTGAAAGTGATACAGGGAGAGCCTTTAGTTTCAGGGAATGAGGATGTTTGTGTTTCCTGTTCCAGTGCATGAAATGTCTCTCCTTTCAGAGCTGCTTCATGGAGAAGTTCACACGGGGGCAGTGGTGGAAAAAGTACTCAAATCTTAAGTAAAAGTATCAATACTGCAATGTAAAAGTACTCTGTCACAAGTAAAAGTCAGGAATTCAACATTTAATTGAGTAAAAGTTCACAGGTATTTAAATCAAAATGTACTTAAAAATACCTCAAAAGTGTCCTTAAGTACAGTACTTGAGTAAATGTACTTAGTTACTTTACACCACTGCATGGGGGTGCAGCCGGAGTTGTCGGTTAAAGGTGTGGACATGGTTCTCTGTAACGACCTTTGTGGGGAACGAGTATCAGGTACCAAATGTAATCTGGTAAAAAGCTCAATAATACTGATTCTGACACACACACACACACACACACACACACACACACACACACACACACACACACACACACACACACACACACACACACACACACACACACGAGAGTTTGTGTGTGTGTGTGTGTGTGTGTGTGTGTGTGTGTGTGTGTGTGTGTGTGTGTGTGTGTGTGTGTGTGTGTGTGTGTGTGTGTGTGTGTGTGTGTGTGTGTGTGTGTGTGTGTGTGTGTGTGTGAGTGAACCAAGTACAGAGGTCAAGGTCAAGTTTACTAAGTAGCCTATTGAGGGTTTAAGTCACACATGGGCAACATACGGCCCGGGGGCCGGACCCGGCCCTTTGACCATCTCATTCTGGTCCTCATAGTCCTGTAAATTTACATCTTAAAACACAGCATTTTATGTTCATGGTTTTGAGGGAAATGAATTTAACTTGACTCCAATGAATTAGTATTATTTCATATTTACCATTAGAGTACATATACCTGCATTCCATATTCCATCCGTATTATTAAATTATTATTTAATCACTTCAATATGAAGTGATGAACTTTAACCTTTAACCTTCTCATCATGTCTCATCTGAAAGCTTTTAATTAATTACAACATTTTACTTTTATAAACATATTTCTGTCTTTCTTTCAATCTAACATTGTTTTTCTTCTAAATTCACCACCATCGTCTTGCCGGAAACAGATGATGTAACATCATATCTTTAATCTGATTGGCTGATTTGTCTAAACTACAGAACGAGTCCTCCTTCATTCTCTTTCAGACTCCAGAACTTCTCTTGAGGTAAACATCTGTTTATTCTGATGTGTTTATTCTGATGTGTTTATTCTGATGTGTGTATTCTGATGTGTTTATTCTGATGTGTTTATTCTGATGTGTTTATTCTGATGTGTTTATGCTGATATGTTTATTCTGATGTGTTTATTCTGATGTGTTTATTCTGATGTGTGTACTCTGATGTGTTTATTCTGATGTGTTTATTCTGATGTGTTTATTCTGATGTGTTTATTCTGATGTGTTTATGCTGATATGTTTATTCTGATGTGTTTATTCTGATGTGTTTATTCTGATGTGTGTATTCTGATGTGTTTATTCTGATGTGTTTATTCTGATGTGTTTATTCTGATGTGTTTATTCTGATGTGTTTATTCTGATGTGTTTATGCTGATATGTTTATTCTGATGTGTTTATTCTGATGTGTTTATTCTGATGTGTGTATTCTGATGTGTTTATTCTGATGTGTTTATTCTGATGTGTTTATTCTCATCTATTAAATTCAGTTCAGTTTTGATCAGTGTTGATGAAGATTACAGCCACCCTCCTCATCCTCTCCTCTGTACTTCATGTCAAAGCGATCCCAGGAAGTAAGTACATTATATTTATGTTATTATATAATATATACATTTACATCTACTGTTATTATATAAAACCAAACATGAACAATGCACAATACAAACAAATGTGACACATGTGACACACACACACACACACACACACACACACACACACACACACACACACACACACACACACACACACACACACACACACACACACACACACACACACACACTTCTCATGTGACACTTTGATCACATGACCAGTGTGTTTTTAAAGACATTTGATGGTTTCAGCAGTGAGATGTAATGAGGCTTAGATTGATGTTTAATGAACATGAACAGCATTTTACACACACACACACACACACACACACACACACACACACACACACACACACACACACACACACACACACACACACACACACACACACACACACACACATGAACAGGAGTGTAGCCTGAGACGTTGTGGTCATTTCAAAGTCTAGACCAGGGGTCTTCAACATGTGGTCTGCGACCCCTAGAGGGTCAAACACCACGTCCTGTGAGCTTGTAGATCTATAGCTTGTAGATCGACTCTTTTCTACGAAGAGGTTTTGGTGTAGAGGGAAGAAAAGAGTGAAGCACGTACAGAGGTCAAGGTCAAGTTTACTAAGTCACAAATGGGCAATATACGGCCCGGGGGCCGGATCCGGCCCTTTGACCATCTCATTCTGGTTCTCATAGTCCTCAAAGAAAAATTAATGACCCCAAAAATCTACATAAATCTACATAGATCTGCATACATTTACATACATCTACATAAATTTACATCTTAAAAGACAGCATTTTATGTTGATGGTTTTGAGGGAAATGAATTTAACTTGACTCCAATGAATTAGTATTATTTAATATTTACCATTAGAGTACATATACCTGCATTCCATATTCCATCCGTATTATTACATTATTATTTAATCACTTGCATGACTAGCAGGTCAATCTGGACGATTTTGAAAATTTAAAGTGGATTGAAGGAGACATCCAGACATTTTAAGTGTTATCTTTGATGTGTCGCTAATCACTCACCAACATTGAAAGGGTCGTTGAGAGTCCCCTTCGTCCCGTCTAACGACCCCCTCCGTTGGCATAATGGGAGCCCGTGGAAAGCTGAAATGCAGAACGAGCTAACATTGGTTGCTTGTTTCTCTCCCTGGCAACACCGAGTTGCCAGGTTCTGGGAGAGAAACAAGCAACCAACGTTATAATAATAATAATAATAATAATAAACTTTATTTATATAGCACCTTTCATGACATAAATGCAGCTCAAAGTGCTTTACAGAAAACGAAAGAAAAAAATGAAAACAAAACACAGGGTAAAAGCAAAAAACATTAGAGCAATGGCAATAATAGAGCAAAAGGCAAAAAGGGCAATGGCAAGAAGTAATGGTTACAAATAAGAGGCAGCGGGTCAAGCAAAACAATTAAAACAATAGAGCAGTGGCAAAGTACAGTGGCAAGAGATAAAAGCTTAAAGATAAAAGGCAGTGGGTCAGGCAGCGATAAAGACAGAAACAACAGCACAGAGATTCAGAAGAAGCAGAATCAACTAAAAGCAAGAGTGAATAAATGAGTCTTGAGCTGTGCTTTAAAACTGTCTACAGAGGGTGCCTGTCTTAGGTGCAGAGGAAGCTTATTCCAGGCCGTCGGCCCGTAGAAGCAGAATGCTGCTTCGCCGTATTTTTTATATGACATTACAGGCACTTCAAGTAGGTCTGCACTAGAAGACCTGAGGGGACGGTTTGGGACGTGTCTGGGGAGGAGGTCATAGAGGTAGGAGGGTGCCAGACCGTTGAGAGCCTTATAAACAAGCAAAAGAATTTTAAAATCGATCCTAAAAACAACCGGGAGCCAATGTAGTGAAGCTAAAACTGGGGTAATGTGTTCCCTCATCTTAGTTTTAGTTAAAACTCTGGCTGCCGCATTTTGAACGAGTTGTAGTCTGTCGGTTGTTTTCTTTGGCAGTCCAGAGAAAAGAGCATTGCAGTAATCCAAGCGAGAAAAAACAAAAGCGTGGATCAATGTCTTTGCATCATCCAGCGACAGATATGCTCTAACTCGTGCAATATTCCTCAGATGGAAGAAGGCAATCTTGATAACTTGACCTATATGTGTATTAAAATTCAGTTCAGAGTCTATTATAACTCCCAGGTTCTTGACTGTAGAGTTACTTCCTACAGTGATGTTACCAAGCCTACTTTTTATTGATTCTTTCTGTTCCCTAGAGCCAATTATGAGAACTTCTGTCTTGTCCTCATTTAGCTTCAGAAAGTTCTCACTCATCCAGCATTTGATGCTGGACAGACAGGACAACAATGGGTCAAGAGCACTGGGGTCATCTGGAGCTACGGAGAGGTATAGCTGGGTGTCATCAGCATAGGAGTGGAAATTCACTCCGTGGCTGGTGATCAGTTCACCCAGTGGTAGTATGTACAGGGAGAATAATAGAGGACCAAGGATTGAACCTTGTGGAATACCAGAGCAGATGTCATGTTTCTCTGAGTCAAAGTCAGCTAAGTTGACAACGTAGCTTCTGCCTGATAAATAGGAAATAAACCATGACAAGGCCGTGCCTGACAAACCTATCCAGTCCTCCAGACGTTGAATCAAGATGGCATGATCGATTGTATCAAACGCCGCCGTCAGGTCAAGGAGCAGGAGGACGGATACATTTTTATTGTCAGCTGATACCCTGAGATCATTCATTACTTTCACCAGTGCTGTTTCAGTGCTATGCCCTTTTCTAAAGCCGGATTGGAATTTGTTATGGATTTTATTGTTCTGCAGGTACACCTCTAGCTGATGGAAGATTGTTTTTTCTATGACCTTGCCGAGAAAGGGCAGATTAGAGATGGGTCTGTAGTTACCCAGCACCAGGGGGTCAAGGTTGTGCTTCTTGAGCAAGGGCCTAACAATGGCTGTTTTAAGTGAGTCTGGGAATATACCTGATTGTAGTGAGCAGTTAATGATTCTTAGAATGTCCGCAAGCACACTGTCCAGAACCTCTTTGAGAAAGGGAGTGGGGAGTGTATCCAGGGAACATGAGGATGAAGTCATCTGAGATATGGTTTTGTGAAGTTCCTCAAAGCCGATTTCATAAAATGAGTTGAGGCTACCCCTGCTGAGGTTAACACTATTGCACCTGGCAGCAGTAGCCGCATTTGGGGTTAAGGAGTTTGAGCTGGCACTGTTTGTAATATCAGCTCGAATGTCGAGGATTTTATTGTCAAAAAAAGATGCAAATTCATTACATTTAGCTTTGGAAGCGGGGAGCGATTGCTTATATGACTGGGGGGGGTTCAAGAGCCGTTCAATGGTGGAAAATAGAACTCTGGCATTATTTTTGTTATTGTTAATAATGCCAGAGAAATAAGTCTGCCTTGCTAAGCGAAGGGCTTTGTTATAAGCAACTGTTGATGTCTTAAAGATCTCAAGGTGGATGGTGAGTTTGCTTTTTCTCCAACCCCGCTCAGCTCTACGACATTCTTTCTTTAGAGATCAAATATGGTCGTTGATCCAGGGTGTTACTTTGGAGTTTTGTCTTTTTTTGGATTTCATAGGGGCCACTATATTGACTGCTGTCTCAAGATTAAGGTTGAACTGTTGTATCAAGACATTCACTGATGAGGTATCAGGCAGGGGGGGTGCACAGGCCAGAAGACGGGAGAATTCACTGGCTGCCGTTGAGCTAAAGAAACGTTTTTTCACACAATATTCTGTCTTGTTTTTCTCTAAGTCCGAGACAGCCATATTAAAGAACACTGCATGGTGGTCAGATAGCTCGGGCTTCTCAATAATCTTGTCCACTGTGATGGTTAGGCCTCTGGAGATCACCAAGTCCAAGGTGTGGCCATGTTTGTGCGTTGGCCCAACAACGTGCTGAATACAGTCATGGAAATTTAAAGTCTGTAGGAACCCCAAAGCTACAGCATCTGTGTCATTATCCAAGTGTAAATTAATGTCGCCTGTGACCAGGGTCCTGTCGTAGTTTAATGTGCAGAAGGATAAAAGGTCTGATATTTCCGTTAGGAATACGGCTTTGCTGCTCTTTGGAGGACGATAAATTGTAATTATGAGCACGGGGGATTGAGTCTCTAGAATGGTGGCCTGATATTCAAAGGATGAAAAGCAACCTAAGGATAGAGGCTTAAATTTGAGTTTGTCTGAGAAAATGTAGGCAAGTCCACCTCCTTTCTTGTTATCACGTGCTGAGTGAACATAACTGTAACCTGGGGGGCAAGCAGCGGCTAGGGGGACTGCGCCAGCTGAGTCAAGCCATGTCTCTGTTAAAAAAATAATGTCCAGTTTCTCATCGCAGATAAGGTCGTGAATAGAGGAATGCTTGTTAAGGAGTGACCTGATGTTGAATAGGGCCAGGTTTATTTTATAGGTGATTTTTTGGGGGTTGGAGTGTGGGAGGCAGAGAGGATAAATTAGGTTGCTAAAATTAATCCCGGGGCCCTTGTGGTTCTTGTGAGTTTTTTGGCCCATTTGGACAGGGATTAAGTATTGCGCACGAATATTTGGAGAGAAGGAGGTGACAGGTGAAACAGGTGAGATAGAGGTAGGAGGTCCACCCGACCAGCAGGGGGCGATGCAGGGTAGAGAATGGTCAGCCGGGTCAGACGGGGGCAGAGGGAGGAGTCAATGTTGTTGTTGTGAATGCCTGTAGGCAGACACAGAGCGTCGTAGATTATTGATTAGTATTTTGCAACCAAGTTTACTTGGGTGTAGACCGTCTGAATTAAAGAAGGAGGGGCGGTCCCAGAACAAAAAGAAATGATTAATGTAATGGAGGTTGACGGAGTGGCAGGCAGATTGAAGCCAATAGTGTAGATACATCAGACGGCTGAAGTTAAAGTCACCGCGATCCAACGTGGGCAGTGGACCAGAGATGTGAACAGATAATCCGGAGCTATTGAGGAGTGTGAAGATTTGTTTGAAATTGGACCTAGCAGCTACGGATTGGTTGTCGTTTGTTCCGACGTGGAGAGTGATACTTGTGACGGAGGACGGGAGAGAGGCCAGGATTTCGGGGAGTTTCACAAGGATGTCAGCGGTGGTCGCACCAGAAAAACTATGGGTTATTGCATTTGTGAAACGGATGTGTTTTAGGATTGAGTCACCGATGATGACCATGGTGGGGGGGAAAAGGGGGAGCGGAGTGGCCACGGGAGGATGCAACGGAGGGGACACCGTTTCTGCTGGAGGGCTACTATCCCGCGTGGGGGGGTGGGGGCTTGCAGAGGGTGGCAACAGTTTTGTAAACACAGATGTGCGTGAGGAGCGGGGCTCAGCTGGGTGGGGGGCGGGGGGGCCCTCCGAGTGCCTGACAACAGCCGTCCTCAGAAGCCTGCGGCGGGAGGAGGCGGAACCCGAGCCATGCTCCGGAGGGGTGTTGTTGTTGTGGTGTGGGGGGGCTTCTTGAATAACCAGGGGGGAGAACTTGTTTCTGGAGGTGGGTATGGGTGAGCCAGGTGGTGGGGGGCAAAGAAGGGGTTTACCCCGGCCCCTGCCAGCCCTTTTCCACGGGACTGGAGTAGAGCTGGCCATGGGTGGGCGCGCATTGTCCTCCCGAACCCGGACCCAGTGACCAGCAGAATCCATGCGGACCGGGATGGTGTCGTCCAGTTCAGCCGCTGACGGGGCAGGGCGGCTGGAGGCGTGCGGGACCGAACCACGGGCGTCTGGGGAACGGGGCGCCGGGACTGTGTCGTCACAGTCTGCAGGTATCGCTGATCCGATGGTCGTCTCAGAAGCGTCCGATGCCGGTCCAGCGAGAGAGGCGATAAAGTTGTCAATGAGGTCCTCGTCGTCCTGGATCTGGTGAAGCCTGGAAATTCTGTCCTCCAGCTCGGACACCTTCATGGTCATGCGGAGGCAGCTATCGCAGGCGGAGGACGAGGTAGGTGATGGTGTCATTTTGGTGGGTTCTGAGGGTAAACAAACAACTATGGCCAGTAAAAGTGATTTTGACGGAAAAGTGCAGGCTATATGGAGCAGTAGTGGAAGTTGCCGGGTAGTGGCTTGGGACGAGACGTACCCGCGAGGGCCACAGAGTGGCCCACAGCGTTGAATAGATATGACAGCCTAGTCAACAGGTCCAGATATGGATCGAAACTTACCCGCAAGGCCCAGAGTCTGGGCCTACTGCGTTGTACTGGCGTCGGGTAAGTTCAGAAGGTGCACTCCTCTCTGCTGCTTGTGGTAGATGGTGTCAAGCCTATTAGCCTAGGCAGGCTAGCTGTCAGAAATGCTGTCAGCTGATGCTGTCAAACCGGCTGTCAGCAGATACACCGAAGCCGGGTAGGCATAAAACAGGTGATCTACGAGGCCGATCGCTAAAATTCCAAAATGTATTTAAAATAGATAGTTAAAACAATCATAGATTGAAATAAAAAGTCAAATTGACGCCTAGAAATCATTAAAAACGGTCCGTTTTGGCGACGCTGTCAGCAGCGTTTGGCGTTTGGGGTGCAGCACAAACGTTAGCTCGTTCTGCATTAGCGTTAGCTCGTTGGGGACTTTCAGTGCCTGTTAGGGTATCATGAGACTCCACAATGAGTACTAGGAGAAAAAAAAACAGACTTTGCATTTGTTAGAATAGGCGAATTTCAGCTTTCACTGTTCACTCAGTTATTATATAATTCACTGTTTATTCTGATGTGTTTATTCTGATCAGTGTTGATGAAGATTACAGCCACCCTCCTCATCTTCTCCTCTGTACTTCATGTCAAAGCGATCCCAGGAAGTAAGTACATTATATTTATGTTATTATATAATATATACATTTATATCTACTGTTATTATATAAAACCACATATGAACAATGCACAGTACAAATTACCTGTGACACACACACACACACACACACACACACACACACACACACACACACACACACACACACACACACACATTTTACCTGTATATACAATATTGAATCTTGAATGTTGGTCCAAATAAATAAACATTAAAACAAATGTTAGGAACTGTTGTTTTGACATCATGAGATAAATCATTGTTTCCGCCAGGCCGAAAGGCATGGCGAGAGAGTATGTTTTCCACCCCGTCCGTCCGTCCGTGTGTGTGTGTGTGTGTGTGTGTGTGTGTGTGTGTGTGTGTGTGTGTGTGTGTGTGTGTGTGTGTGTGTGTGTGTGTGTGTGTGTGTGTGTGTGTGTGTGTGTGTGTGTGTCCGTCCTTCTGTCTGTGACCAGCTAATCTCCGCCACCGTTGGCCCGGTCGCTGTAAAACTGCACACACACACTCCCTGGATGCCACAGCAGAACCTCTGCCCCACATTTTTCAGATCAGCCTGTCATAGCGCCACCATGAGGCCGACCTTTGCAAAACACATTTTTTAATATTACTCCTACAGATTTTCTCCAAATAACACGCAAATCGGTACAAAGTATCTCTGTAGTCATGTGATCAAGATGGATGTGTCCGATACTTCATATTCTATACTACTTGGCTAAGATTGGCTTCTAAAGTTTGCAGGATAGGTCAGTTTTGAACAAAATTCCTTAAATCATGAATGCAGTGTCCGATTGCCGTGCAAGGCCTAAGAAGAAATGGCACCCTTTTCACATTGGCCTATTATAGCGCCACCAGGAGGCCATAATAACCTACCTGACCTGGCGGAGACTTGTGCTCCGAGGAGCACTTTTTCTAGTTCCATATGAATTACTTTCATAATCTAAATAAATAAATGAAAAAAAATACATTTGAATCTGTTTCAGTGTGAATAAAACATTTGACAGGAAGCTACTTTTAACATCCAGCTTTTCCCTTCATATAAGAACCAAACATGATTGTTTAACATGATGATTATGTGTTATTGTCACTGTGAAGAAGTTTGTTGTTGAATTTAATGTCATCTTTGTTTTATTTACAGTGTTTCATGAGTACATTGGAGTCATTGGCTGTTCAGACACAGTTAAAGACTCATATAAAGAGTACATGGATGCACTGGATGGTGAAGTGTTGGCGTACGCAGACTTCAACAAAGGGAAGGTGGTGTATCCTCAGCCTCCGTTTGTAGATCATATCACCTGGACAGACTATTATGAAGCAGCTAGGAATCAGCAGGCATGGTGCAACGGTAACCTGGACACCATCCGTACTGCCTTGAAGAAACCACCAGTGAAAGGTACATGAATACTATGAACACAATAGTTATTATAACTAAAACGGTTGAATATATTTAACATGAATGAAGATGTTTAAACATGTATATTAAGCATTTATGGTTTTTATGGTGAAATATGTTGTAAATATTTCTAAAGCTCCATGTGGCTTCCTGCTGTAAATGTAGCTTTGGGGAGGAGGGGGGTTGAGTGGCCCCGCCCACTCATTAACTATTCTATTGTTATTTAATTAGCCTCCAGTACAATGTTGAGGTATTTGTACTTTACTTGAGTATTTCCAGTTTTCAATACTTTTACTTCTACTCCACTACATCGCTGATCCAAATATTGTACTTTTACTCCACTACATTTATTTGAAAACTTTAGTTACTAGTTACTTTGTATATTTTGATTATTATTATAAAACATACATTAATCACTTCAGCCCTATATACATTTCGGCCATTTGAAAATAGCAGATCTACAATCTGTGTCATCTGTGTTGTGATGCGACACATTGTGAGCTTGTAGATCGGCTATTTTCAAAACATGTTCATACATTTGAAATGGGACATTTCTGCACAATGAGTACTTTTACTTTTGGTATTTTAAGGATATTTTCATACCAATAATTTTGTACTTTCACTCTTCCCGACTTTTACTACAGACTATTTCTATATTGCAATATTGACACGCACGCACGCACGCACGCACGCACGCACGCACACACACACTTTAAGCAGGCAGGCAGGACGGACGGGCGGACCTATTTGGCTCATAGGGTGCAGTTAGCCTAGTGTTGATATTATACAGATGATAATAAAACTGAACATTAATGACATTTTTAATTGTCTATTTCCAGATGGATATGTGTTCTATCAGGCTCAACGCTGTGTGTTTAACTCCAGTGATCTGAAGGACATACAGTACATAGTGTCATATAATTTTGATGGTGATGAGCTGACCAGGTGGGACAGTAGAGTAGATCAGTTTGTTGGATACACTGAGTATGGTGTGAAGAACGCAGAGCGCTTCAATAAAGATCCTGGACTACTGGCTGTGATCAGAGCACAACGAGAGTTATTCTGCAAATACAACATTGAGATCGACTACTCCTTTGTTCTGAACAAGAGAGGTGAGCTGATCTCAGAGCAGCACTCAACACTCATCACCTCATAAACTATAACATGACATCATAATAAATCATTCTATTCAGAGATGATTAATGGTGTTAATATTGATCTGATAATGATTATAAAACATTCCTTAATCTATTAACCCATTCAATCCAGGGACGCATCTCTTTGTCATTTTACATTTCTTTGGATATTCAAAAATAGCAGATCTACAAGCTCATAGCGCGGCAACTGAGCTTGTATATCTGCTATTTTTGAATAGCAAAAGAAATGTAAAATTACACAGATATGTTCCTGTTTTGAATGGGTTAATATTCTGAGAAACATTTCAGATCCTCTTAACCCTTTTAAGACCGGGAACGCATCTGTGTCATTTTAACATTTCTTTGGCTATTTAGAAATAACAGATCTACAAGCTCATAGCGTGGCAACGAGTGCCGCGCTATGAGCTTGTAAATCTGTTATTTTTGAAAAATTGTGAACATTGATGTGCAAATATAATATGTATTCTACTAACAGTTGTTTTAAATTGCTATATCAGTGGTGCTCCAACTGTTCCATGTCAAGGACCCTCAAAATGATGTATTTGGCCGCAGACCCCCATCTAAAAATATGTTGTTCCAGGGACCCCCAGAAGTACAGATCAGAGTTAAAAATGTTCGCTATAAAATGTATATATATATTCAAAGATTTGCACACATTTTCACGATTTTTCAAAACATAGCAGTGCCGCACTATGAGCTTATGTTTGAATAGCCAAAATAGTCAAAATGTAAAAATGTCTTAATGGGTTAATGGGATGTCTTAATGTCTTAATGGGTTAAACACTTAAGCCTGATTTATACTGTATCCTAACACGCTGTCACACAGTGGAAATAGCAGATCTACAAGCTCACAACATGTGGTGTCACCATCGTACACCGAGTAATGAAACATATAGATCTATTTCTGAGTGTTTTCACCTACATACTGTATAATGACCTTCCTAAAATAGAGGCATTTATCAGGCACTCTTAATCCAGAGTGATTTAAAGTAAACAAGGAAAACACAAGGTAATACATTAAATGCATAGAAATAGTAATCTAGGATCATAGGTAAACCATGAACCTATAATCAGTCTAAAAAGTATAATATCAAACAAATGAATAATCTGTAAATTGAAACCAACAAACTATAGGAAGCCAGGTCTACAATGAACCTGACATCTGTCTGAATGCTATGGGAGGGGCTGTAGGGTTGGATCAGGCTTGAAGATATGGGGGGGGGGGGGGGGGGGGGGTCATACCTTTGGTTGCTTTGTAGACCAAACGTGAACATTTTGACTGATTGAAGATCAATGTTGTGGCTTTCTGGATCATTTTGATCTCATTTATACAATTATTAATGATAATGACATTTCCCTATGACTGATATAATAATAATAATAATAATAATAATAATAATAATAATAATAATAATAATAATAATAATAATAATGATAATAATGATAATTTTTAATAATAATAATAATAGTTTTTTACGGACACACGGAAGGACTGAGACGAAAACATACTCTCCACCTCTGGTGGAGACAATAATAATAATCTTTTTTAGGAGTGGAGCCCAAAGTGAGGCTGAAGTCAGAGACTCCCCCTCGTCGTGGTGAACACACTCACATGCTGAGGTGCAGCAGCTACGACTTCTATCCTAAAGTCATCCTGGTGACCTGGTGGAGAGGTCAAGAACCTTTGACCTCTGGTCTCTCCTTTGCCGATGATCTGTCTGATGGAGACTGGTACTACCAGTACCACTCCTACCTGGAGTACACACCCAGGTACACACCTAACAGACACCTATACATAGAAATACACACCTCTACTGGTACTACCAGTACCACTCCTACCTGGAGTACACACCCAGGTACACACCTAACAGACACCTATACATAGAAATAAACACCTCTACTGGTACTACCAGTACCACTCCTACCTGGAGTACACACCTAACAGACACCTATACATAGAAATACACACCTCTACTGGTACTACCAGTACCACTCCTACCTGGAGTACACACCCAGGTACACACCTATCAGACACCTATACATAGAAATACACACCTCTACTGGTACTACCAGTACCACTCCTACCTGGAGTACACACCCAGGTACACACCTAACAGACACCTATACATAGAAATACACACCTCTACTGGTACTACCAGTACCACTCCTACCTGGAGTACACACCCAGGTACACACCTAACAGACACCTATACATAGAAATACACACCTCTACTGGTACTACCAGTACCACTCCTACCTGGAGTACACACCCAGGTACACACCTAACAGACACCTATACATAGAAATACACACCTCTAATGGTACTACCAGTACCACTCCTACCTGGAGTACACACCCAGGTACACACCTAACAGACACCTATACATAGAAATACACACCTCTACTGGTACTACCAGTACCACTCCTACCTGGAGTACACACCCAGGTACACACCTAACAGACACCTATACATAGAAATACACACCTCTACTGGTACTACCAGTACCACTCCCACCTGGAGTACACACCCAGGTACACACCTAACAGACACCTATACATAGAAATACACACCTCTAATGGTACTACCAGTACCACTCCTACCTGGAGTACACACCCAGGTACACACCTAACAGACACCTATACATAGAAATACACACCTCTACTGGTACTACCAGTACCACTCCCACCTGGAGTACACACCCAGGTACACACCTAACAGACACCTATACATAGAAATACACACCTCTACTGGTACTACCAGTACCACTCCTACCTGGAGTACACACCCAGGTACACACCTAACAGACACCTATACATAGAAATACACACTTAGTAGACACCTCTATACATATATTCTTTCAAAATTAAAGCAAGTGTTACTCACTTGCTGAAAATTGCCCATTAATTGGTAGGCTAATGTTAAGTCCCACACACACACACACACACACACACACACACACACACACACACACACACACACACACACACACACACACACACACACACACACACACACACACACACACACACACACACACACACGATAAACGCCCAAGGAGACCCGCTATAACGTGTGTATCTCGTTACTAAGCAATAAACACTAGAGTGGACGAGAGCCCATCGGGGCATTCATGCTCCTACATGAAATAGACACACATTCTACTTGAGGTGTGTGTGTGTGTGTGTGTGTTATAGATCAGGAGAGAAGATCACATGCATGGTGGAACATCCCAGCCTGACCGCGCCTATCAAGATGGACTGGGGTCAGTTACTGTAATCTACTGTACTCTACTGTAATCTACTGTGTTATATTGTAATCTACTGTGTTATACTGTAATCTACTGTGTTATACTGTAATCTACTGTAATCTACTGTGTTATACTGTAATCTACTGTACACTACTCACCTACTCCTGCTTAAGTGTGTTGTCTAGATGAGGTCCATCATCTTAGTTTAATAATGGCTGCAGGTACAAAGACATTTAATCAGGGCTGCCAAGTCTCACCCTCTGAGAGTGAGAGTCACACAATGTAACCTCTTCTCAGGCCACACTTTACATTTCTCCACCAGCGTTACAATATATATTTTTAAAGCGAACATTTGTAACTGTCAAATATCTCAACAAATGTCTTATTTTTTTTCTGAAAAACTATTGTCACTATAATATCAGTGATGCTGTTATGTAATGTAATGTAATGGAATATTTGTATTGTCAGAGTCAGTGAAGAACAAGGTGTTTTAATCTACTGTAATAATACAATATCATATCATATCATATAATTATTATAATATAATATTTGTGTTGACAGATTTCTCCACGCCAGAGTCAGTGAAGAACAAGGTGGCCATGGGAGCATCAGGTCTGGTTCTGGGTCTGGTCTTGTTCCTGACTGGATTCATCTACTTCCAGTGGAAGAAACGAGGTGATGATTAGCATGTTTAATTAACATGTTTAATCAACATGTTTCATTAATTATTATACTACCAGTGGAAGAAATGAGGACAGATCAACAGAGGATCACATGACATGTGGAACCCTCACAGAAATGCAAACAAACAAACAAACATGTAAAGCCACACCCTAAACTGGTTTATATTGGTTTAGAACCTGAACCGGTTTAGACCAGTTTAGACGACCTAGTTAGAGGTCAAAGTGTGTTCTATGTTGTCACATTTAGCTTTAATACATCAGTGTTACATTTAGTCCTAAATAAGAGTCAAATGTTCACTTTAGTTCTGATGCAACATGTGACCCTGATGACTGAACCCTAATGTTGTGTTGTTGTGTTATTGTGTTGTTGTGTTATTGGCCCCGATTCATAACGAGGGTCGTAAATATGGTGTAAATGAAGTTCGTAAAGGAGGTCGTATTTCTGGTACTCACTAACGGACGTGCGATTCAAAAGGGGTGTCGTATATGACAGAGACGTGCGTATGACCAGTTCTATATTATAATGACAGCCAGCTGGGCGTGATGATCCCGAGAGGTTCATTTACATTGCTCCACGCCCCATTTTGCACCATAAAAGGCGTGAACCGTGACTCAGCAGTTTCGCTCTGATCAAATCTGTCACTTTACTGAACAGTGTTGCCATGTCCGCTTATTATAAGCGAATCTGAGCTTATTTTTCTGTAAAGTTGCTTGTAAATATTGGTAGCTGTGGGGTGCGTTTTTTTGGGCTTGTTTCTAAAGTGTAGTTCATTATTTGGGCTTGCTTAACAATTGTTCAATTATTTTAACCGGTGGTTGTCAAATATTTTTATGTCATGGACCCCCAAGTTAATATGTAGGCTAATTTATCCCTATAAGCCCCATCTGAACATGTTTTGTGCCCGCTGGAGGCAGATTTGTGTTGTTAAAATGTTTAAAAAATCTTCCAAATATTCCACATTTTATTACAAGATTTAAAAATATATATATAGCAGATCTACAAGCTCACTACGGTTTAATTAAAGTGCTTATAATGGGCTGTCAGTTGCTTCTTTTGGGCTTATTTTCATAGACCTGGTTGCTTATTTCTCTCGCAACATCTGGCAACGCTGATGCAAGTTCAACTCCGCCGTCTAAAGAATAAAGATAACAGATGCGGTGTCGCATCGCCTTGACAACTTACTGTTCTGTCTGGAAGCGGATCACGTAATAAATGCTCTCATGTGTAATGAGAATAAAGAAGTTTACAAGGTTTAACCCCATTACAAAATAAAAGGTTAATAAAACGTCCCAGCTAGCAAAATATCGCACATTTCTGGCGTGAGGCCGTCCCCACGCCACGCCGACCGGGGCGTCCGCCGGGCGGGACACGCCGCGTCCACTCGGCGTCCTTGATCAGCGTGAGCCGCGCGTCACGCCGAGCCGCTAATCAGCCTCACTCCGGCGGTGAACGCCAACCGTGGCGTTCGTCGATAGCGGCCGGGTAGCGTAGCGCCGTCATATAATATGCTGTATATACCCCCCCCCCCTCCCTCCCTCCCTTTGGGAATCCCCCCTCCTCCCTTTCATCCCCTATATTTAGCGGCCATTGTTACACCCCCCGCATTTGAGGTTTCTAAACATGTCAAGTAGCAATACAGAATAAGGTCCCCATCACACAGTTCCCCTGTATCTCTAAGTATCTGTCTAAGAACATGACATAATGCAGAAAATACATGGCCTACATGAAATAATGCAGCACAGACATTAACTCCATTGTTATGGTATTTATTAGAAAAGGAAGGCACAGAAATAATAATCCTAAAATACAAATGTATCACTTTAAAATGGCAGACAGTGAGAAAAGTATTCCACATAAAAGTATCAATGCTGTAATAATATGTGTGAAGTCAGACTGGTAATCAATAGCCTACTTAAAGTAACAAAACAAGTAAACATACCCATTGAGCAGAATGTCAAGTAAAAAATGCATAAGAATATTAAAAAATAGGAGATCTATGGTCCATTTGTACACTCAGAGTTGCAGACCTGTAAGGGTCCATTTGGTTTCATCTGTACACAGACTTTCAGACATGTAAAGTCCATTTTGGTTCCATGTGTTACTGGTGTATGTGTTTCTAGTTAACATGCTACAGACTCAGAGCCATATCAAAGCTACTGGACAAAAGTAAACATACCCATTGAGCAGAATGTCAAGTAAAAAATGCATAAGAATGTTAAAAAAAGAGGAGATCTATGCTGCCCTGCCAAGGTAAAGAGCAGTAACTACGAAATCAAAAATCACTGAAAAATGGGTTTAAAAGTGATTCAACTGGTCAGCCAAATGAGATATCGGCATATAAGTGATATTACACTAATTGTGCATCTGTTCTTGAGGTAATTGTTTATCCCCCAAAATCACAAAGGCTAATTTGACCTTTTTGACCTCAAATAAGTCGGCGTGTCCAAAAACTTAGTTACTGCTCTTTACCTTGGCAGGGCAGGTCCATTTGTACTCTTGCAGACCTGTAAGGGTCCATTTGGTTCTATCTGTACACAGACGCTCAGACATGTAAAGGTCCATTTTGATTCCATGTGTTACCGCTGTAGTTTGTCCTGGTGTACTGTATGTGTTTCTAGTTAACATGCCACAGACTCAGAGCCATATCAAAGCTACTGGAATGAATACAAAATGGGCCACTGTTCATTTAATTCAATTTTGGGTTCTGTGTGCTGGTGTCTGTCGCCCGCCTCTTCTTCCAAAGCCAATGCAGTTCCTTCATGTGGAACGCGTCACGTGAGCCACCCAACGAACGCCAACTGAGAGGGAGAGAAAGGAAATAAATTAGACAACGGTGGTGTTGGTTTTAATAATAAGGACCCCCAATTTAACATGCATCAGGTCTACAGACCCTGTTAATGGCATGGCTATCTCTGAGACCCCAATTTATATAGTGAAATGTATGTTAATTTAACTCAGTGTGTAGAAACCCTTGATACATTGATCAGTTCCCCTCTTCCAATGCCTCACTAAATTTCCACACCAACACCATTTTCACATAATTTTCAACTATCATGACATAGAGAGGTTTCAGGGATTTATGGTAAAATAAATGTGGCGTGCTGTGAGCTTGTAGATTGGCTATTTTGGATAACTGTGTAGTCACGCCCTTACCTTGCAAAACGTGAGGTCCAAGAGGTTCTTGAATGTGGTCACTGCCCTCACCAGGTCAAACAGCGCTGCGTCTGGAACATACAGACACAGGGATAGTGTGTAAGTAATCAAACAGTTTTTGTTTTTTTAGTCAGGCTCTACTTTATGCTGTACATTACTTCTAGACTCATGTTAAACCTACCATGGTTTTATAAGCTTGGTCATCACAGATGCTCCCGATCTCTTCATCCCCACTGCTGTGACGCAGGAAATGACGAGCAGAAACATCTGAGAAAGAAAGAAAATTAAAAAGAAAAAGAGAAGGGTTAGACACAATCAAAGCCGTATCATGCTCCATCGCAGGAAAAAACTACAAACAGTAACATACTAATATCAATGCAGGGTCTTAACATTTTCTGGGGCCTGCATTTAGCTGCTAACCAGTGTTTAATAAAGTCATGTTTGTTGTTTTATTTTATGTAAAGGCTCAGCAACATCAGAATTCCACGATGAAAATATATAATTGTTGCCTTCATACCTGAGGAGAACTCCTGTTGTCAAAAATGGTACAGCTGGGTTCCATGATGCTAACCTGGAGGTTATGCTGTAGAGAGAAAGAAAAGAGAAGGAAAAAATACATTTAAGATTTCGGCTGTGGCATAAGATTGTAGATTGGCTATTTTCAGCAGCCAGTTCATTTAATGTAAAGCAAAGTAATTAAGAAAATTAGCAGCCGTGTGTGTGTGTGTGTGTGTGTGTGTGTGTGTGTGTGTGTGTGTGTGTGTGTGTGTGTGTGTGTAAGCTTTTAGCTTAATTCTGCCTTATTCTAGCCTTCAGCTAACATGAGCTCGGCGATCTATATAAATAAAATAAGTACAAGTATCCATAACACAGATTCACCTACCAATCCATCGATCAACAGTTAGTATCATAACTCTGTGACGTGATTAAAAGTAATGTGGGTAGCAAGAAAAGTCTAGTCGGTTAGCTACAGTGGCTAGCCAGCTAGCACGCTAACATGTACACAATGAAACAGTCAAACATTTGTAAAACGAGATATTTAGACTACACACAGCAGGCATACATCCACACAGATACAAAAAAAATAGTAGGCTAATACACTAACCTTTAAATGATATTTCCCCGGAGGAAAAGGATAGATATATCAGCGGTATGTTTTCCCTCTGTCGAGAAGCATAGAGGAGAAAGAGAAGGGACGACGCAGAAGCAACCGGATGTCCTACCGTTGCTCAAGGAATGGAGCTGTAGTGTTGCCATGTCTGCTTATTATAAGCGACTTTGGGTTTGTTTGAAGACGCGTTGTGAGCTTGTACATCGGCTATTTTCAATATATATATACACATACATATCTAGGCCATGTGGCCTATAGTCACCACATGACTATAGCCAGCAATACACAGTTTTGGGCTTGTTTTCATAGACCTGGCTGCTTATTTCTCTCGCAAAATATGGCAACACTGGTCATTGATTTGATGTAAGCGTCCGTTGCGTATATCCGGTGTATATCACCACCTACTGAACTGGAGTATATTGAGTTCCTGCTGTAAGGCCTAAATAAAGTATGTTTAGTGCTAATAATGAATTATACAACTTGATAATAATAATAATAATAATAATAATAATAATAATAATAATAATAATAATAAGGGTAATAATAATAATGATATTGATAATAATAATAAGACACTTCATTATATATATTTTGTTTTAAATAAGCAAATACATCAACTCTAAATTAGAATTAACAATGCAAGGAATAAATATAATAGCAACAGAATAAGAATAATAAAAACAACAAAGCTAAAAAAACAACAACTGAGGAGCAATTAATCCTTGGAATTATTCAGTAGTACTATTATCAGTATTATTACTGAGGTCACCTTATTTTGTTTTGAACACTAAATAACATTAATATACACGATTACAAATGGCTTCAGGTTCAGGGGGGGAAATGGCACAAAAAAAATGTTATAGTTTTACTTGTTGACTTTTTTGATAGTGTTTAATTTGGACTACTTTTTTTTATAGTTTTACTTGTTCACTTTTTTGATAATGTCATTTGTATATTTGGATTATCTCTGTGCCTTTTTCTAATAAAAAAAAGAGAAAAAAAGTCTTTCCTGCATTATTTCATGTACATCAGGGGTCAGCATACTCAGATACAGCAGGGAAGCTGCCAAAATGTTCTTATTTTTTATTTGTGCAACTGTCATACGACTGTAGCAAAAATATAGCTTTACAGACCCATACAGCCAGACAGGCAGACAGACAGAGTTTATATAAATAGTTTTACGTTTCACTTTTTTAATGGTGTTGAATTTGTATATTTGGATTATTTCTGTGCTGTGATAGCAGTGAAAATGAAGTGATAGCAGTGATGATAGCAGTTCACCCAGTTTAATTTCAGGGACCCCAGTCCAATGGCATTTCTATCTTTGGGACCCAAATTAATCTTTATCTTTAATTAAAATCATGGTTAATTTAACTCTGAAACACGTATAACGTACACTTTTCACGGGTCCATTTGGTTCCATGTACACTTTTACTTACAGACCCATAAGGGTCCATTTGGTTCCTTCCTATCATTTAGCTGGGGATCCCCTGGAACTCCCTCAAGACCCATGGTGGTCCCTGGACCCCACTTTGAGAACCAATGGTCAGAATGTATAGGGAAAATTCAAAGCGTGGCATTAACAGCGTCAGGACGTCGTGACGCTGGCTGCAGACCGCCGCAGACTCTTCTAAAATGCTACTCCGCCGGACATTTCGGTGAGCGAGACATCTCCGGCGTGAGGAGGGCGTGAGGAGGGTGAGCCTCCGCTCGGCGGGGCCCGCTCTGTCCAGGCCGGCCTGACGTCGGTTGCAACGCCGATCTGCTAGCTGGGGTGGAAAGGATATTATATAAGCCGTTTCTAATGAACATTGCGTACCTTTACCAAGGTAAAAAGATTATGAAATCCAGCATCCAAGTGGAATGCTGCTATCCGATTATGGACCAGAGCTTATTGATTACTTATTGATTAAATTAGTTATGTTTTGATTAATATATCACTGTCCTACGTCGGAATGGGGAATACATCTTCTGGACACAGCTTTCATCCACTATTAGTTTCCTCATCAGATGGTAATATTTATTAGGCTGTTGTGTGTGGCGTTCATGTGATCAATATACAGTAGAGTAGCCTACAGTAGACTATTAGCCTACAAATTAATAGCGCGGCACGGACACTGACGTGCGTCAGTCCCTCCGCAGTCTCATTAAGGCATGATAGCCTATTTTCATTATTACGTGACACTGAGGGACCTTTTCAGCTCTAAATGCGACTCATAGACTAGAAAATAAATAAAAAGCGGTGGAATCTACATCATGTCTAAGCAATACATCGTTTGACATTTATTTTTTATTTTTTTATATATATGTGTTGACAAATGTTGGGCACATACATATTTTATTTGAGGTTTGCCACTGTTGTAATTGATTTTGACATGAAGAATAAAGCATTCTAAAGACATACGCACATTTCAGCCCTGGTACGCCAGCCTCGGGGCTGACCTGAGAACGTGCGCACCTGACGCACAAAACACAGACCAAAAAATCTTTATGCATCAGGTGGATATGTACGACTTGTCCTAAATGCCGGTACGTACAAAATATGGTCGCAAATCCCTTTATGAATCAGGGCCATTGTGTGTACATTTATGCATGTTATGGAGAAATACACACAATACAGTACATAGGATTTATGTGTGTGTGTGTTTTAACTGTCTCTCTTCTTCTTCTATCAGGTCGTATTCTGGTGCCGACAACCAATGACGATCTTTAGACTCCTCCCACACACCCAGGTTCACTTCCTCTTTCTTTTAACTATGTTTTTTTGTAAATATAAAACTATGAAAAATACACAAAACAACATGCTTGTGTAAGAAGTGAAACAACTAGCCTGGTAAAAAATCCCGGTCGCGTGAATTCACATTATCATGTGTCTTCTGCTTCATTTCGTATAAGAATTAATCTAATAATCAAATTGAATAATTAAATGATTTGTTGTATCAGACAACACTGGGGGGGTTTGGAGTTTGGACCATTCAGCCAGCAGGAGTTTAGATCCCATAGCCTGAGAGGACGTTCAGGTGATTCAGTCAGGAAGTGAAGAGATGACATAATGCAGCCAAACTCTGAAGTAATCATTTGAACTAAACATTTCAGTGAACTGAACCCAATGATTCAGTTCATTGAACACAACATTTAACTGAACTGAACCCAATGATTCAGTTCATTGAACACAACATTTCAGTGAACTGAACCCAATGATTCAGTTCATTGAACACAACATGTCAGTGAACTGAACCCAATGATTCAGTTCATTGAACACAACATTTCAGTGAACTGAACCCAATGACTCAGTTCATTGAAAACACTGATCATTCCATCACTATCAGGATCAAAGACAGAACCTTGTGGTCCAAAGGAGAGTGTTCTACCAACTGAGCTGCCCTTCCTACTAAGATACACTATTGACAAAGTATCTGTCAAATGTTGTTTGAATGGACTAGGTTGTTTCTACTGTGATGGTTACTGTAGTTGCAGTTTTAACTAGTTTACTAATAACTTGTTCATGATCTATTATTTATAGCATGGTTTTAAATTATTACACCTTTAACCATTAACAAACATTTAACAAGTTATGACTAACACATTAACTAATCATTAGGCAATTAATTTACTATTATAAGGGAAGGTTATTCTAAAGTGTTAACATGTTCACACAGTTAATACATTCTGATTCTTATTGCTTTATTGTCTTTTCACAGAACACCTGGGTGTGTTTTCAGAGAAGCAGAGAGTCATCGCTGCCCCTGGTGGAGAGAGGATGAAATACATGTGTGTCCATTCAGCTTTTAAATACTATAGGTTATATAGTAAAGGGTTAAGGTTAGGTTTATAGACATAGTGTATGTGAGGTTAAAGGTCAGGGTTTAGGGTTAAGGTTAGGTTTATAGACATAGTGTTTGTGAGGTTAAAGGTCAGGGTTTAGGGTTAAGGTTAGGTTTATAGACATAGTTTCTGTGAGGTTAAAGGTCAGGGTTTAGGGTTAAGGTTAGGTGTATAGACATAGTGTTTGTGAGGTTAAAGGTCAGGGTTTAGTCGCCACACCAAAGGAAGAGGGAGTCCTAATTAGTGTGGGCGGTTCATCACATGACTTTGTATAGTTTCTGTTGTCAGAGAACACAAACATAATATAATACAGAAGTCGGGACGTCACTCGTTCATCCCCTGGTTGGTAAAGTAATTTTTCTATGGAGAATAACAATGGGTCATCTTAGAATCGTCTCATATAAGAAGTGTGGTCCAAAAATAAACAAACTGTCTCGGCGATATTGTCAGGGAGGAGGTTCTGTATCGTTTATGATAGTCAGTCACTTATATTTGATACGGTCTGTTTCTGGCGAAAATTGTACTAATTCGGCGGAAGTAACATCAGCGTTTTCTCACCGTCAGTTGATGCTTCATATCCATAAGAGTCAAACCGCCGGGATCATTTGTTTATTTCTGGAACACAGTTCTTATTTGACGCGATATTAAATACGTCTATGGGATTCAGAATGGGAGTGTAAAACTGCGAACCCCCCCCCCACACACACACACACACACACACACACACACACACACACACACACACACACACACACACACACACACACACACACACACACGTTCGGAGTGCAGAAGTTGGTGTTGGCATGTTCGCCTATTGTAAGCAGTTTAGGGGCAATATTGGTGGTAGTGTATTTTTGGCGTTGGTTGTGAAAGTGCAGGTGGGTGTTGGGGCGCGTTTGTGAGCTTTTAGATCGGCTGTTTTCCAAGAGGCAATGTATATGTGTGAAGGCGCTTCGTTTGGCCTTCTTTTGATAGACCTTGTTGCTTGTAGGGCTCGCTTCGTTGCTTGTAGGGCTCGCTTGGTTTGGCCTTGTTTTCATAGACCTTGCTGCTAGTTTCTCGCGCGAAACCTGGCAACCCATCGTCTCCCATTGTTTGACACATAAATGCTAATAATTAGCTGAGATTTGATGACATTGAAAAAAGGGCTTCGCAGTTGAGTTCAGATGGTAATGGTCAATGGCTCTGTGCAAATTCAGATCAATTTCTCCAGCCACTGAGAAGAACCGGGCGCAAATTTTTGCTCTCAGAGGTTTGTCAAATTATAGGAGGATATCCATCTGAATGGAAGTCAGTCAGACATGTTTGTGAAAAAGGTTTTATTATTTTATAATTGACCATAAGTCATTTATTATGTAATCATTTGTAATGTGTGATAATTAATGTGTTACGATCATTATGACGTCACTGTTTCCCTGTGATGGGTGGACCTGGACCCTCTAGGGTGGTCTGAGGTGATGGTCGGACCTGCTCCCTCTAGGGTGGTCTGAGGTGATGGGTGGACCTGGTCCCTCTAGGGTGGTCTGAGGTGATGGGTGGACCTGGTCCATCTAGGGTGGTCTGAGGTGATGGGTGGACCTGGTCCCTCTAGGGTGGTCTGAGGTGATGGGTGGACCTGAGAGTCTCTAGGTTGGTCCATGGTTATGTACCAAGGTAAATTAGACAATGGT
Source organism: Gymnoscopelus microlampas (assembly GCF_963454915.1). Taxonomy (NCBI): domain Eukaryota; kingdom Metazoa; phylum Chordata; class Actinopteri; order Myctophiformes; family Myctophidae; genus Gymnoscopelus; species Gymnoscopelus microlampas. The sequence goes on along the minus strand of NC_139959.1, from coordinate 46,937,792 downwards.
GGGCTCCCACAGTCTATAGGACATTAATGGGAAACACTGATGACATACAATCATTTATATTAAAGTAATACAATGCAGGTCCACAAATAACAATTTTTAGCAGCCTCTGCTGGTCATTACCGTCACTGCAGGCCGTTTGTTTATTCCTGCATTACCCAGAATTCCATTTGTTTTCACCGGACGACGGAAGCGTTTCAAAAAGCGTTCTTTTAATTGTTTTATACTATCTGTGGATCGTTTCTCTTAGCCAGTGGAGCTTTAGTTACCGTGAGCTGTGTTTTCTTTTGCTGTTGTTTTTCGATCTTCAAATCCTAAAATCTCTTAAAAACAGCATGAGATTCCTTTTTGTTATTAGCGCGGTAGTTCCTGGCCAAACAGGAAACTGATGCAATTACGTTTTCCGGCCGGATGATGTCATTTTCGTGGGAATGACTACCCTAGCCACCGTTTCAATATAAAATAGTTTATCAAATGCTTTCGGGGGTGAAATTCATGGAGTGGGTGTTGTGAAACATTTGCCACTCACAAAAGATATACAATTTAACTTTAGTTTTGTTGAAAAAGTTACCTTGTATTACTTTAAGTAATGATTTATATGTAATACTTTATATGTAATCATGAGCAGGGGAGCATATCTCATTACAATTTAGGAGGGAACCACAAACAAGGAATCTTCTCATAATATCACCAACATAGATTAATGCTAGGATTTGAAACAAACTAATAATTAAATATAGATTTTAAATGATATCATTTACTTTATTGGAGGAACATGTCAGACTCGTCCCCTCCTTCCCCCCTGGGATCTGAGCCCCTGATCATGAATGGTTTGAAGTTCAGATGTTAGATTTTGGCTTTAATTTGCTTGGTTTGAATGGAATGTCACAATATCAATAAAGGAATGAGAAGCATAATTGGGCCTCATGTTTTCTTACATTTCCCTCATACAGTATTTTCTCTTAACTGTCTGTTAAGAGAAAATACAAGAGAAGCCAACCTCCACATTCACCACATGTATTTTTCCCCTGGTGTGCTGAACCATGTGTCCTTTCCATGTCCTACCTGAAGATCATTGTCTTTACTGAACTCTCCTGAACTTGAATACAGCGTTTTAGGTTGAAACAATTGTCCTCTTAATCATTAAGACCGAGAAAGTATTTTAGATTTTAACCACAATAACCATTATCTTATACTTTGGCTATTAAAAAATAGCAGATCTACAAGCTCAAGTAATTTTTGGAAAAATCATGAGGATTTGTGCAAATCTTTGAATACATATTTTTTAAAGCAAACATTTGTAACTCAAATCTTTGCCTCTGAGGATTTTACAAATGTACAAACATTTTCTACAAAATGATATGTATTTGGCCACGGACCCCCATCTCAAAATATGTTGTTCCAGGGACCCCCAACTCAAAATATGTTGTTCCAGGGACCCCCATCTCAAAATATGTTGTTCCAGGGACCCCCAACTCAAAATATGTTGTTCCAGGGACCCCCCATCTCAAAATGTGTTGTTCCAGGGACCCCCAACTCAAAATATATTGTTCCAGGGACCCCCCATCTCAAAATATGTTGTTCCAGGGACCCCCAGAAGCACAGATTTGAGTTAAAAATGTTAAGAAAATATACATATTCAGAGATTTGCACACATTTTCACGATTTTTCAAAAATAGCAGATCTACAAGCTCATAGCGTGGCACTCGGTGCCGCGCCATGAGCTTGTAGATCTGCTATTTTTGAATAGCCAAAGTATAAAATAATGGTTAAAGTGTTTACACAGATAGGTTCCTGGTTTTAATGGGTTAATCCATGCCGTACGCTGCATCTCTAGTAAAGGCTTGATACTTAGTTGTGTGTGGTGTCACGCACCGGAAATGGCAGATCTACAAGCTCACAACGCGCAACGAAGCATATCAAGACAAGACAAACCCGGCTGCACACATGTCCAGACCAGAGGTCCATCTTCATCTGAGAAAACTAAGTATAGACTACTGTTCATTTATATCTTACAGTATGTGTCAAGTAGGGGGGTCTCTCTCTCTCTCTCTCTCTCTCTCTCTCTCTCTCTCTCTCTCTCTCTCTCTCTCTCTCTCTCTCTCTCTCTCTCTCTCTCTCTCTCTCTCTCTCTCTCTCTATCTCTATCTCTCTCTCTGTGTGTGTGTGGACCACTGGTTGAAAACCAGTGCACTATCCAGGCTCTAGACCAGAGCTAGACGCTGCAGTCTATCAGAGCCTCTAGCAGGGCCGTCGGCTCTTGTGCGTGGCCATGGGGACTGAGCTTGACCACCACATTTTTAGCTGGCTTTACCTCTAGGCTTTATGCCCCCATGTTTTAATTGTTTTGTTTCAGTTTCTTAGTTGCTGTTTTCTTTTATTGGTGTGATGTTTCTGTTTTTATGCAATTGCCCTCTGTAAGCACTTTGAGATTTCTTGTAAATGTAAAGTGCGTTATAAATAAAATCCATTATTATTATTACTTTATGTGAGAATATTATAACCATATTGTATAGTGTGTGAAACTCAGGTCTTGTTTAAATGACCGTTTTATTAAAAAAGAGTGTCTCTCTCTCTCTCTCTCTCTCTCTCTCTCTCCCCTCCCCCACTGACGTTAGTACAAACACATCTTATTAATGTGTTATTAACACTTATACACATGATATTAACACTATGAACATAAGCATGTTTTATAATATGATATATTATACATAATATATACATTATACTTTATATTAATGAGATTAATGTTGTTCTCAGGTAGCCTATGAGAACTATCCTCCAGACTCCACCTACCAGACTCTCAATCCACACACCATGGATGACAACACAACCTACTCTACTGTTACACCTACACACACATAAACAACACACACACACACACACACACACACACACACACACACACACACACACACACACACACACACACACACACACACACACACACACACACACACACACACACACACACACACACACGGATTATAATAAAGAAAAACATCACATGGATACAACTGGGACGTATCATCAGTGTTGTAGCCTGGGGTCATCGTGTGTTTCGGGTCTCGCAACAATGTACACCCTCACCCAGGTGACCCAGCCAGGGTTGATCAAGCCCCGACTTACGTCCCAGTAGCACCCACGGTCAGTCCTATAGGGAAAGACAGGGCCACTCAGTCCGCTTCTCCGGAAGTACTCTGCCGGGACTCAGGTTGACCTGGGTACCCAAGACATGGAAATGTGTGGAGTGCAGAAAACAAGTAGTATTGCAGTAACGTTTCTAATAGTAAACATGGCCAAACACAATCAATAATCAAAGAATATGTCTGATCTTGACACCTATGTTACCAGCGTGCAAGACGATGACCTGATAACGTAACAGAAAAACTGAAAAAAGTATATCTACAGAATATTAACCATCTGTGTATATGAGATTGTTATTGGACTGTCATGACTCATAAATTATTACCAGATTAAATTATTAAAAATCAAAGAAAAGCCATATATTTCACTGCCACCTGTTTTTTTGTTTTATTAGTTGCACAATGAAACAAATGAACGGCAGCCAATGATACAAAACGACATCATTCAAATGTGTGATGTACATTGCTGTGCTACACAATGTTACTGAAACCCATGCTATTCTGAAGGGACAACAGATGGATAAATGTTGCACAGAGCACAGCAAACTCTGACCATCTTGTCAAGAGATGTAGGCTCTCGCTCTCCTGGAGTTGCAGTCTGGTAGAGATAGAGATGGGTAATGTGCTTTGTAATTTGGTGTAGTTGTTCCTCACAAGACCAATGACCCGTTCTACATGGATCCCAACTGTTGCTCAGTCCCCTCGTTGTCTCAAGTTCACATGGGTGCAGTTGCCTTTTCCCTTTAGTGAAGTCAGTTATTTTGAGATGAGCACCGTATTAAGGCCAGGGAGTGTATCATACCATATCCCACTATGACAATGAATATTCATTTTGATTATGTCTTGTGCTGGTCATGCAACAGTTTTGTAAGATCTATCATTGCACAAACTAATATGTCAATACAATGGTAATCATATTGACAGATTGATTGATATAGTGTCTATGAAACAATAATGTAATTTAAAAAAACAGACACAGTCACTACTTGAGGTGCATTGCTATGCACAATGATAATAACGGATGTTAACCATGACTCCTAATGATTTGTTTCTTAGTTATACCCATTTTGGGTTATTTATATGGTATTGGGTTATTTTTGGTTATTTTTGTACCCAACAGCATGTATATTATTTGCTTACCTACATTGCCTGTGGGCACAATCCACTTTTACAATGTGTAGTTCATTTGACTGAAAGAAACTACTATAATGGCGGCCGTGAGCGGTGAACGCGCGGTAGTGTTTTAGCTCACCTTCCAGCGTAATATTGGCCCAATTCCAAACTCTGCCCTAAGCCCTCAAGCCCTGCACCATCATTAGCTTAAGGTAAGTCAGCTGGAAAGTGTCTGAGTGTGGGAGGGTTTAAGGGCTCCAAAAGGGTACAAAAGCAATGGAACAGCCCTTTGTGACGTCCCACGTTACCTTGATGACAGATGACAACGTTGCCGTGACAACTAAAGATGCGACTGACATTTGCCTCCCTGGGCCGCGACTGGTCTCAGTAGCGGGGGGCGGAGGCGGGGGTGGGGAGACGTCCCCTTTTAACTCTATGGGAGACGTGCATTAAACTTTAAAGGTAACATGCAGTCTAACTATAATAAATATCCAGTTGCCACTACTTTTGCGTTTGAAACTTAGAATTTCTCTAAATATTATAAACTTTTATATTAAAATATTATAAAAAAGAGACATTGTATCATGAGTGCAACAGCTATCGATACAGTAAGTAAATCATTATATGATAGCCTTAGGAGTAACTTTATATTTTTGGGACATGTTGTTATTTTGCACAACAACTTTGTACAAATATAAAATAGGGTTGATTAAAGTGTTTAATAAATTTATTTGATAATACAAATTCTATTACAAATTTTCCTTTAGTAATAAAATATTTATTATTTTTTTTATTCTATTTTCCTCACTAATGAACCCTGGCCTGATGCCATGACATGAATTGTATACATTTTACGCATTTGAAAACTTAAAATGTGACATTCTGCCTAATTACTACTTTTACTTCTGGTACTTTAAGTATATTTTGATGCCGATACTTTACGTTTCTACAATTGCAGTATTGATATAATTGATTCATTGATATTCATTGTTAAATGAATATTACAATGTATGTCTATTATTATTATTATTATTATTATTATTATTATTATTATTGTTATTGTTATATATTTCGCTAACTTCTCTTTAACTTTTAAATTAGTGAAATGACGTTTGCATTGAAAACAAATGTATCTATTTTTGGTTCGTGCGCATGTGCGTGCTTGTAATAGTGTGTGTGTGTGTGTGTGTGTGTGTGTGTGTGTGTGTGTGTGTGTGTGTGTGTGTGTGTGTGTGTGTGTGTGTGTGTGTGTGTGTGTGTGTGTGTGTGTGTGTGTGTGTGTGTGGGGAAGGGGGGCGGGGCTTGTGTCGTGTTCGTGTCGTGTTTGTGTGTGCACGTCATAGAGTTGTTTGGGTGCGTGCGCATGTGCGTGCGTGTAACAGCGTGTGTGTGTGTGTGTGTGGGCGGGGGCGGGGGGGGGGGGGGGGTCTGTGCTTGCGTACACGCGAGAGGGCATTCCCGGGGATGCCCTCTTGCATGTACGCATGTCTGCTTGTCAGACCAATCACAGCCCTTGTTGTTTTGTCCCTCTCCTTAAATCCACCGTTACCGCAGAGCTCGGCTCATTTCTCAAGGTTTACAGCGGATGCTAGGTCGCTCGATACTAGGTATCTCCGGTCGATGATAGATTACTATTGGAAACTCTTCTACTTGATTTCGGTTCATATATCACTGATCTACTTTCATTTCGTCTTCTTTTGTCTGAGGTGAGTAATATTACTTGATATATACTTTTTTTCCCGCCTTTATCACTTTATTTTTATTTTCTCCCGCCTTTTTTGGACTACATACATCAAATTTCAAATATAAAGTTTTTACCCCATGGCCACGGATGTTATAATTATGTACGGGCCCTCAGAAGTAGCCGTATATTCCGTATTGTTCAATAAAAACGCATCTTAATCCGATCGGTGGCCATTTGCTCATAGCTGGCACACTCTATCAGAGTGCAGTACACCTACCAACCGATGGGTAATGCAGTTGAAAGCATGGCGGACATGCTGAGAAAATGGCCACCGATCGGATTAAAATGCTTTTTATTGAACAATACTGAAGATACAGTTACTTCTGAGGGCTCGAACAGAATTGTCACATCCGTGGCCGTGAGGTGAGAACTTTATATTTGAAATGTGAACGTTTATGTACATGTACGGGCCTTAAATGAATTAAGAGCAAACGCCAGGCTACGTTTGTTTCAGGCCCCAGGACTCTGTTGGTTTGTTTTCATAAACAGCCTCTGAAAACTGGGTTAAAAACAACCTAGGCTAACCAGTGCTAACGGCTATAAACGTATGCCTACAACCGCATGGCAGTGACGTTTTAAATGATTACATTATCAACAGTATTGCTATCATGTTTATGTATTTACCAGGGACACAGTGCACATTAATCAATATGTTGGTTTTCACATCCGTGTAATGAACCAGAGTTAGCCAGAAGCTAGCTTTCATCTGTAGTCCCTGAGCAGGCTGTTAAAAGTGGTGATATAACTCATTGGTTCTCAAAGTGGGGTCCGGGGACCCCCAGGGGTACTTGAGGGGGTTCCAGGGGGTCCCCAGCTAAATGATGGATAAGAACCAAATGGACCCTTATGGGTCTGTAACTCTGAGAGTGTCCAAATGGACCCTAACGGGTCCATTTGGTTCCATTTGGACACTCTCAGAGTTAAATTAACATTGATTTTACAATATAAATTGGGGTCCCAGAGATATAAATGCCATTAAATGGGGGTCAATAGCCTAATGGATGTCAAACTGGGGTTCCTTTGAAGTTAAAATGGTTGAGAATCACTGCTAGAGAGCCGCAAAAACCTTCTCTTATTGGGGTCCCTGGCTTATCTTTTCAAATGGGGGTCCGTGGGGTAATAAGCGTCTATTTGGGGGTCCTTGACATGAAAAAGTTTGAGAACCACTGGTATAGAGTAACATGAGTTTAACTCTAGAAGGAGATGCTGTTGTAATGTGACTGTTTTACTAGCAGTAAATAGACATTCATTTGACGCACTGTTTGGTTCAACAAGTGTTTATCTGCACCGAGCATTGTACTGGGTTGACTAATGTTAGAGAACGACGTGGCTTTGCGGTTGTTTTCATTAACCTGGTTGCTTGTTTCTCTGAACCTGGCAACAACTGCCATGTCCGCTTATTGTAAGCGGATGGTCGCGCTTCTTTTGGGGCTTGTTTTGGGGCTGAAAAGGACCGTAATGAGAGTAGAAGACGGTACACGGTCGGTCGTACCGTGTCGGTCGCGCATGCGCGCCACTCTCAATTGTATATTAGGATCATCATATTTATGATTATGTGCCCACATTTGTCTCTAAATTGTGGAGAAACTGTCGATGCGGAACCAAACTGTCAAGCAATTGTTTCCGCCCAGACACGTTTCACTGTTGCACAATAACAAAGTTATTGAGCGTGCGAGCAGTGGTGGAAAAAGTAATCAAATTATTTACTTAAGTAAAAAGTACCAATACTGCAATATAAAAATACTCTGTTACAAGTAAAAGTCCAGAATTCAAAATTGACTTGAGTAAAAGTACAACAGTATTGGCATCAGAATGTACTTAAAGTATCAAAAGTAAAAGTACTAAATATTTGAAAATAGCAGATCTACAAGCTCACAAGGCGTCGCGCTCTGTGAGCTTGTAGATCGGCTATTTTCAAATAGACTATGTATAAAATAAGGCTAAAGTGGTTAAGGTATGTTTTATAATGTAATAATCATTTATATCTTAAAAGTAACTTTTAACTGAAGTTTTCAAATAATTGTAGTGGAGTAAAAGTACAATATTTGCCTCTGAGATGTAGTGGAGTAGAAGTAAAAGTATTGTAAATTGGAAATTGACATGCATTAGAGGCTACAGACCCCCATTTAATGGCATTTCTATCACTTGGACCGCAATTTATATTGTAAAATCTATGTCAATTTAACTCTGAGAGTGTACAAATGGAACCAAATGGACCCTAACGGGTCCATTTGGTTCCATTTGTACACTCTCAGAGTTACAGACCCATAAGGGTCCATTTGGTGCCTAAGCTATCATTTAGCTGGGGACCCCCTGGAACTCCCTCAAGGACCCCTGGGGGTCCCCGGACCCCACTTTGAGAACCAATGCGTTAGAGCAGACCACGTGCTCGAGACCCCAAATAAATCTTATGTCTCCCCGTGACCCAAACTAGTGAAACTAGCCGATCTACAAGCTCACAAGATGCGACATGTTGCGAGCTTGTAGATCTGCTATTTTCACAAATTCTTAAAAGTACTTTTCCCCCTCTAATGAATGGATTTTTAAATGTATTTGTATGCTTTCGAAAACAAGTTTTTTGTTGGGAATGTTTTGATAATCTTTTGAAATAATAAAAAAAATGAGGAAGTTAGGAAACACAAAATAAACATATTTACTCGCGTGACCCATGGTGAATGGTCATGGTGAAGAAAAGTCCTCCTAGAGCTGTCATCTCCAGTTTGGTGTGCATTAGGCCAGTGGTGCTCAAACTTTTTTGAATTTCAATGACCCCTCATAACTCTGAGAGTGTACAAATGGAACCAAATGGACCCGTACGGGTCCATTTGGTTCCATTTGCACACTCTCAAAAGTTCCAGACCTGTACGTGTCCATTTGGAACCACCTCAAGGAACCCTGAGGGTCCCTGGACCCCACCACTGCATTAGGGTCCATTTGCTTCCATTTGTACAAAAAAAGGTCAATCTATAAGTGTGGTTCTCACAACGCTTGTATACTCGGCTACTTTTGAAAATGTTTCACAATGACCCGACCACAACAAACATTTATTTCTTAAAACATCAAAGAGTCACGGCACACTCATGGCTGCTGATGCCAAACCAGTTTATTAAGGACAAGAGAACAACAAAAACATGTGTTGTTTATATCCCACATGGTTTTTGGATAATGGATATGTTTTGTGTTTTGTGCAACCTTTAAAAAAAAAAGTCATCGTTTTGTACTATTCTCTATTTCCCCACATAGCCCCCAAACCAGCGTACACGCAATGTATGACGCCGTACACCCAGACCCAGCAGACGCGCCAGGTGACTGCCTTCAAACCGGCCACGCCCAGCCACGCCACCTCCACCTTCTCCATCTGCCCGGTGTCGTCCACCGTGCAGCCCGTACCCTCTGCTGGAGCGTCCGTAGTGCCGTCGTACTCCCAGAGCCCGACCTACAGCACCAACGCTGTCACATATTCTGGTAAGGAAATGCCCGGCCCGTCACCCACACATACAAGTTACCCACACGCTAAACCCAAACGTAGTCGAGCAATATAGTAGAATGTGAGCTGCAGAAAAACATTTAATTGATCTGGGTGCCATCGTTATAATAACCCATTAAAACCGGGAAAGCATCTGTCATTTTAGATTTTAGCTGTATAGCAAAACACGTTTTAAGAACACTTAAAAGATCTCTCAATAAATGTTCAAAAATAGCAGATGTACAATCTCACAGTCATCACTTCGTGCCGCGCTGCGAGCTTGTACATCTGCTATTTTTGAATCATTTGAATAGATGCAACGTGTTCATTACTTTGCAACGTTCCCCATACATAGGCTGTCGCTCGTATTCGCTTGCGCAAAATTCACTTCAGTCGAAACATAATTATTCAACGTACGCGAGTTGTGTCGCATCGGGCGTAGATGCAGAATCTTGTCACTCAAAACACAGTTTAGCAAGACTGCACATTTTAGAATGGAGGAGGAAGCCAAAAGTTCCCATTGTTAAACACTGACGCATTTGATTTCTTTCTGAGATGCTGTGGATTGTAGACTTAGAATACGCTCTATGCACAGCAGCCATATTATCACTTCTTTCATAGGTGTTAGTTACCAATGATACTAATGAAGGCTCTGTTCCATTTAGTGTAGCACAGTGGTTTCCCACGACCCCCATAACTCTGAGAGTGTACACATTTACATACATTTGTACACTCTCAGAGTTACACACCTGCAAGGGGCCATTTGGAAGCCCACGAGGGTCCCTGGACCCCAACTGTAAACCCACAGAGTGTTTCTTGTGAGCCAACATGCACAATATCAGCACCCTGACTCTGTTTGACCAGAATGGAACAGAGCCTTCATTATTTAGTATCATTGGTAACACCTGTGAATGTCTTCCTAATATGGCTGCTGTGAATAGAGCCTATTGGTATCTTTAGAAAATATATTTTATTGAAATGCATTTCTTCATCACTGCCCCTATTCCTGCTCCATAGGTACGTCTTACTCGGGCTACGAGGCTGCCGTGTACTCTGCTGCCTCCACATATTACCAGCAGCAACAGCAGCAGCAACAGAAGCAGGCGGTGGCCGCGGTAGCCGCTACAGCAGCGTGGACGGGCAGCACCTTCACCAAGAAGCCGCCCTTCCAGAGAAAGCAGCTCAGGCCTAAGCAGCCGCCCAAACCCCCTCAGATCCACTACTGTGACGTGTGTAAGATCAGCTGTGCAGGCCCGCAGGTGAGCACACTCACACTTGTCTCTGTAGTCCTTGGTCTTTGAAGCCTAAAGACTGGTGGGGATCACTTTGAACCTCGCCTCCCTATTTTGGGCATGTTGTTATAGACCAAAAACAAACCTGATCTACAAGCTTGTTTGAGTACCTTGAAAAGCTGTATATCAATTCTACATTTACACTGATCAAATTAGTTTAACAAACTTTGCAGGTTTTTCCGACTTAATACATGATTAGATTTTATGCTGAAACGCCATGCTTGGCTTGCATTATACGTCCTACATTTGAAGCAAATGGTGTCTCAAATGAAGGAATAGTAACCCCCCTTCCTCTCCAACCAGACATACAAGGAGCACCTGGAGGGCCAGAAGCACAAGAAGAAGGAAGTGGCTCTCAAGGTGTCTCAGAGCAGCAGTAGCAGCAGCAGCAGTGGAGGAACCAGCAGCTCTGCCCGCGGCGTCCAGAACCAGCTCCGCTGTGAGCTGTGTGACGTCTCCTGCACCGGAGCCGACGCTTACGCCGCTCATATCCGTGGGGCCAAGCATCAGAAGGTAATGTATTTATTTTATGCTACCATGTATTACCATCATGTGTCACTTGCTCGCATAGATCAGTTCTTTTTGACCCCCGGTTCAAATATTATTTTGGCGGCCCCCCCAGTAAAAATATGATTATTTTGGGGGGGTCGCAGCCTGAAAAGGTTGAGAACCAGTGTATTATGATATAATGTACTCACACACACTTTCTTTTACACATAGCTTAAAATTTGCCACATTTTGTTTAATGTTCAGATAATTTGAATGTAGCTATAAGTATAACCCTTGGAGATAAACCCTAACCCTAACCCACAATACAAGGTCTACTAAACTACCTAACCTAACCTTACCTAAACCCTAACCCTAACCCACAATACAAGGTCTACTAAACTACCTAACATTACCTAAACCCTAACCCACAATACAAGGTCTACTAAACTACCTAACCTAACCTAAACCCTAACCCTAACCCACAATACAAGGTCTACTAAACTACCTAACCTAACCTTACCTAAACCCTAACCCTAACCCACAATACAAGGTCTACTAAACTACCTAACCTAACCTAAACCCTAACCCTGACCCACAATACAAGGTCTACTAAACTACCTAACCTAACCTAAACCCTAACCCTGACCCACAATACAAGGTCTACTAAACTACCTAACCTTACCTTACCTAAACCCTAACCCTAACCCACAATACAAGGTCTACTAAACTACCTAACCTAACCTTACCTAAACCCTAACCCTAACCCACAATACAAGGTCTACTAAACTACCTAACATTACCTAAACCCTAACCCACAATACAAGGTCTACTAAACTACCTAACCTAACCTAAACCCTAACCCTAACCCACAATACAAGGTCTACTAAACTACCTAACCTAACCTTACCTAAACCCTAACCCTAACCCACAATACAAGGTCTACTAAACTACCTAACCTAACCTAAACCCTAACCCTGACCCACAATACAAGGTCTACTAAACTACCTAACCTTACCTTACCTAAACCCTAACCCTAACCCACAATACAAGGTCTACTAAACTACCTAACCTAACCTTACCTAAACGCTAACCCACAATACAAGGTCTACTAAACTACCTAACCTTACCTTTACCTAAACCCTAACCCACAATACAAGGTCTACTAAACTACCTAACCTAACCTTACCTAAACCCTAACCCACAATACAAGGTCTACTAAACTACCTAACCTTACCTTACCTAAACCCTAACCCACAATACAAGGTCTACTAAACTACCTAACCTTACCTTACCTAAACCCTAACCCACAATACAAGGTCTACTAAACTACCTAACCTTACCTTACCTAAACCCTAACCCACAATACAAGGTCTACTAAACTACCTAACCTTACCTTACCTAAACCCTAACCCACAATACAAGGTCTACTAAACTACCTAACCTTACCTTACCTAAACCCTAACCCACAATACAAGGTCTACTAAACTACCTAACCTTACCTTACCTAAACCCTAACCCACAATACAAGCTCTACTAAACTACCTAACCTAACCTTACCTAAACCCTAACCCACAATACAAGGTCTACTAAACTACCTAACCTTACCTTACCTAAACCCTAACCCACAATACAAGGTCTACTTAACTACCCAACCTAACCTTACCTAAACCCTAACCCTAACCCACAATACAAGGTCTACTAAACTACCTTACCTAAACCCTAACCCTAACCCACAATACAAGGTCTACTAAACTACCTAACCTAACCTAAACCCTAACCCTAACCCACAATACAAGGTCTACTAAACTACCTAACCTAACCTTACCTAAACCCTAACCCACAATACAAGGTCTACTAAACTACCTAACCTACCTAAACCCTAACCCACAATACAAGGTCTACTAAACTACCTAACCTTACCTTACCTAAACCCTAACCCACAATACAAGGTCTACTAAACTACCTAACCTTACCTTACCTAAACCCTAACCCACAATACAAGGTCTACTAAACTACCTAACCTAACCTTACCTAAACCCTAACCCACAATACAAGGTCTACTAAACTACCTAACCTAACCTTACCTAAACCCTAACCCACAATACAAGGTCTACTAAACTACCTAACCTTACCTTACCTAAACCCTAACCCACAATACAAGGTCTACTAAACTACCTAACCTAACCTTACCTAAACCCTAACCCACAATACAAGGTCTACTAAACCACCTAACCTAACCTTACCTAAACCCTAACCCACAATACAAGGTCTACTAAACTACCTAACCTTACCTTACCTAAACCCTAACCCACAATACAAGGTCTACTAAACTACCTAACCTAACCTTACCTAAACCCTAACCCACAATACAAGGTCTACTAAACTACCTAACCTAACCTTACCTAAACCCTAACCCTAACCCATAATACAAGGTCTACTAAACTACCTAACCTTACCTTACCTAAACCCTAACCCTAACCCACAATACAAGGTCTACTAAACTACCTAACCTAACCTTACCTAAACCCTAACCCTAACCCACAATACAAGGTCTACTAAACTACCTAACATTACCTAAACCCTAACCCACAATACAAGGTCTACTAAACTACCTAACCTAACCTAAACCCTAACCCTAACCCACAATACAAGGTCTACTAAACTACCTAACCTAACCTTACCTAAACCCTAACCCTAACCCACAATACAAGGTCTACTAAACTACCTAACCTAACCTAAACCCTAACCCTGACCCACAATACAAGGTCTACTAAACTACCTAACCTAACCTAAACCCTAACCCTGACCCACAATACAAGGTCTACTAAACTACCTAACCTTACCTTACCTAAACCCTAACCCTAACCCACAATACAAGGTCTACTAAACTACCTAACCTAACCTTACCTAAACCCTAACCCTAACCCACAATACAAGGTCTACTAAACTACCTAACATTACCTAAACCCTAACCCACAATACAAGGTCTACTAAACTACCTAACCTAACCTAAACCCTAACCCTAACCCACAATACAAGGTCTACTAAACTACCTAACCTAACCTTACCTAAACCCTAACCCTAACCCACAATACAAGGTCTACTAAACTACCTAACCTAACCTAAACCCTAACCCTGACCCACAATACAAGGTCTACTAAACTACCTAACCTTACCTTACCTAAACCCTAACCCTAACCCACAATACAAGGTCTACTAAACTACCTAACCTAACCTTACCTAAACGCTAACCCACAATACAAGGTCTACTAAACTACCTAACCTTACCTTTACCTAAACCCTAACCCACAATACAAGGTCTACTAAACTACCTAACCTAACCTTACCTAAACCCTAACCCACAATACAAGGTCTACTAAACTACCTAACCTTACCTTACCTAAACCCTAACCCACAATACAAGGTCTACTAAACTACCTAACCTTACCTTACCTAAACCCTAACCCACAATACAAGGTCTACTAAACTACCTAACCTTACCTTACCTAAACCCTAACCCACAATACAAGGTCTACTAAACTACCTAACCTTACCTTACCTAAACCCTAACCCACAATACAAGGTCTACTAAACTACCTAACCTTACCTTACCTAAACCCTAACCCACAATACAAGGTCTACTAAACTACCTAACCTTACCTTACCTAAACCCTAACCCACAATACAAGTTCTACTAAACTACCTAACCTTACTTTACCTAAACCCTAACCCACAATACAAGGTCTACTAAACTACCTAACCTTACCTTACCTAAACCCTAACCCACAATACAAGCTCTACTAAACTACCTAACCTAACCTTACCTAAACCCTAACCCACAATACAAGGTCTACTAAACTACCTAACCTTACCTTACCTAAACCCTAACCCACAATACAAGGTCTACTTAACTACCCAACCTAACCTTACCTAAACCCTAACCCTAACCCACAATACAAGGTCTACTAAACTACCTTACCTAAACCCTAACCCTAACCCACAATACAAGGTCTACTAAACTACCTAACCTAACCTAAACCCTAACCCTAACCCACAATACAAGGTCTACTAAACTACCTAACCTAACCTTACCTAAACCCTAACCCACAATACAAGGTCTACTAAACTACCTAACCTTACCTTACCTAAACCCTAACCCACAATACAAGGTCTACTAAACTACCTAACCTTACCTTACCTAAACCCTAACCCACAATACAAGGTCTACTAAACTACCTAACCTAACCTTACCTAAACCCTAACCCACAATACAAGGTCTACTAAACTACCTAACCTAACCTTACCTAAACCCTAACCCACAATACAAGGTCTACTAAACTACCTAACCTTACCTTACCTAAACCCTAACCCACAATACAAGGTCTACTAAACTACCTAACCTTACCTTACCTAAACCCTAACCCACAATACAAGGTCTACTAAACTACCTAACCTAACCTTACCTAAACCCTAACCCACAATACAAGGTCTACTAAACTACCTAACCTAACCTTACCTAAACCCTAACCCTAACCCATAATACAAGGTCTACTAAACTACCTAACCTAACCTTACCTAAACCCTAACCCACAATACAAGGTCTACTAAACTACCTAACCTTACCTTACCTAAACCCTAACCCACAATACAAGGTCTACTAAACTACCTAACCTAACCTTACCTAAACCCTAACCCACAATACAAGGTCTACTAAACTACCTAACCTTACCTTACCTAAACCCTAACCCACAATACAAGGTCTACTAAACTACCTAACCTTACCTTACCTAAACCCTAACCCACAATACAAGGTCTACTAAACTACCTAACCTAACCTTACCTAAACCCTAACCCACAATACAAGGTCTACTAAACTACCTAACCTTACCTTACCTAAACCCTAACCCACAATACAAGGTCTACTAAACTACCTAACCTAACCTTACCTAAACCCTAACCCACAATACAAGGTCTACTAAACGACCTAACCTTACCTAAACCTTAACCCACAATACAAGGTCTACTAAACTACCTAACCTAACCTTACCTAAACCCTAACCCACAATACAAGGTCTACTAAACTACCTAACCTTACCTTACCTAAACCCTAACCCACAATACAAGGTCTACTAAACTACCTAACCTTACCTTACCTAAACCCTAACCCACAATACAAGGTCTACTAAACTACCTAACCTTACCTTACCTAAACCCTAACCCACAATACAAGGTCTACTAAACTACCTAACCTTACCTTACCTAAACCCTAACCCACAATACAAGTTCTACTAAACTACCTAACCTTACTTTACCTAAACCCTAACCCACAATACAAGGTCTACTAAACTACCTAACCTTACCTTACCTAAACCCTAACCCACAATACAAGCTCTACTAAACTACCTAACCTAACCTTACCTAAACCCTAACCCACAATACAAGGTCTACTAAACTACCTAACCTTACCTTACCTAAACCCTAACCCACAATACAAGGTCTACTTAACTACCCAACCTAACCTTACCTAAACCCTAACCCTAACCCACAATACAAGGTCTACTAAACTACCTTACCTAAACCCTAACCCTAACCCACAATACAAGGTCTACTAAACTACCTAACCTAACCTAAACCCTAACCCTAACCCACAATACAAGGTCTACTAAACTACCTAACCTAACCTTACCTAAACCCTAACCCACAATACAAGGTCTACTAAACTACCTAACCTACCTAAACCCTAACCCACAATACAAGGTCTACTAAACTACCTAACCTTACCTTACCTAAACCCTAACCCACAATACAAGGTCTACTAAACTACCTAACCTTACCTTACCTAAACCCTAACCCACAATACAAGGTCTACTAAACTACCTAACCTAACCTTACCTAAACCCTAACCCACAATACAAGGTCTACTAAACTACCTAACCTAACCTTACCTAAACCCTAACCCACAATACAAGGTCTACTAAACTACCTAACCTTACCTTACCTAAACCCTAACCCACAATACAAGGTCTACTAAACTACCTAACCTAACCTTACCTAAACCCTAACCCACAATACAAGGTCTACTAAACCACCTAACCTAACCTTACCTAAACCCTAACCCACAATACAAGGTCTACTAAACTACCTAACCTTACCTTACCTAAACCCTAACCCACAATACAAGGTCTACTAAACTACCTAACCTAACCTAAACCCTAACCCACAATACAAGGTCTACTAAACTACCTAACCTTACCTTACCTAAACCCTAACCCACAATACAAGGTCTACTAAACTACCTAACCTTACCTTACCTAAACCCTAACCCACAATACAAGGTCTACTAAACTACCTAACCTAACCTTACCTAAACCCTAACCCTAACCCATAATACAAGGTCTACTAAACTACCTAACCTTACCTTACCTAAACCCTAACCCTAACCCACAATACAAGGTCTACTAAACTACCTAACCTAACCTTACCTAAACCCTAACCCACAATACAAGGTCTACTAAACTACCTAACCTTACCTTACCTAAACCCTAACCCACAATACAAGGTCTACTAAACTACCTAACCTTACCTTACCTAAACCCTAACCCACAATACAAGGTCTACTAAACTACCTAACCTAACCTTACCTAAACCCTAACCCACAATACAAGGTCTACTAAACTACCTAACCTTACCTTACCTAAACCCTAACCCACAATACAAGGTCTACTAAACTACCTAACCTAACCTTACCTAAACCCTAACCCACAATACAAGGTCTACTAAACTACCTAACCTAACCTTACCTAAACCCTAACCCACAATACAAGGTCTACTAAACTACCTAACCTAACCTTACCTAAACCCTAACCCACAATACAAGGTCTACTAAACGACCTAACCTTACCTAAACCTTAACCCACAATACAAGGTCTACTAAACTACCTAACCTAACCTTACCTAAACCCTAACCCACAATACAAGGTCTACTAAACTACCTAACCTTACCTTACCTAAACCCTAACCCACAATACAAGGTCTACTAAACTACCTAACCTTACCTTACCTAAACCCTAACCCACAATACAAGGTCTACTAAACTACCTAACCTTACCTTACCTAAACCCTAACCCACAATACAAGGTCTACTAAACTACCTAACCTTACCTTACCTAAACCCTAACCCACAATACAAGGTCTACTAAACTACCTAACCTAACCTTACCTAAACCCTAACCCACAATACAAGGTCTACTAAACTACCTAACCTTACCTTACCTAAACCCTAACCCACAATACAAGGTCTACTAAACTACCTAACCTTACCTTACCTAAACCCTAACCCACAATACAAGGTCTACTAAACTACCTAACCTAACCTTACCTAAACCCTAACCCACAATACAAGGTCTACTAAACTACCTAACCTTACCTTACCTAAACCCTAACCCACAATACAAGGTCTACTAAACTACCTAACCTTACCTTACCTAAACCCTAACCCACAATACAAGGTCTACTAAACTACCTAACCTAACCTTACCTAAACCCTAACCCACAATACAAGGTCTACTAAACTACCTAACCTAACCTTACCTAAACCCTAACCCACAATACAAGGTCTGCTAAACTACCTAACCTAACCTTACCTAAACCCTAACCCACAATACAAGGTCTACTAAACTACCTAACCTTACCTTACCTAAACCCTAACCCACAATACAAAGTCTACTAAACTACCTAACCTAACCTAACCTTACCTAAACCCTAACCCACAATACAAGGTCTACTAAACTACCTAACCTTACCTTACCTAAACCCTAACCCACAATACAATGTCTACTAAACTACCTAACCTTACCTTACCTAAACCCTAACCCACAATACAAGGTCTACTAAACTACCTAACCTTACCTTACCTAAACCCTAACCCACAATACAAGGTCTACTAAACTACCTAACCTAACCTTACCTAAACCCTAACCCACAATACAAGGTCTACTAAACTACCTAACCTTACCTTACCTAAACCCTAACCCACAATACAAGGTCTACTAAACTACCTAACCTAACCTTACCTAAACCCTAACCCACATTACAAGGTCTACTAAACTACCTAACCTTACCTTACCTAAACCCTAACCCACAATACAAGGTCTACTAAACTACCTAACCTTACCTTACCTAAACCCTAACCCACAATACAAGGTCTACTAAACTACCTAACCTAACCTTACCTAAACCCTAACCCACAATACAAGGTCTACTAAACTACCTAACCTTACCTTACCTAAACCCTAACCCACAATACAAGGTCTACTAAACTACCTAACCTTACCTTACCTAAACCCTAACCCACAATACAAGGTCTACTAAACTACCTAACCTTACCTTACCTAAACCCTAACCCGCAATACAATGTCTACTAAACTACCTAACCTTACCTTACCTAAACCCTAACCCACAATACAAGGTCTACTAAACTACCTAACCTTACCTTACCTAAACCCTAACCCACAATACAAGGTCTACTAAACTACCTAACCTTACCTTACCTAAACCCTAACCCACAATACAATGTCTACTAAACTACCTAACCTAACCTTACCTAAACCCTAACCCGCAATACAAGGTCTACTAAACTACCTAACCTTACCTTACCTAAACCCTAACCCACAATACAAGGTCTACTAAACTACCTAACCTTACCTTACCTAAACCCTAACCCACAATACAAGGTCTATTAAACTACCTAACCTAACCTTACCTAAACCCTAACCCACAATACAAGCTCTACTAAACTGCCTAACCTAACCTTACCTAAACCCTAACCCACAATACAAGGTCTACTAAACTACCTAACCTTACCTTACCTAAACCCTAACACACAATACAAGGTCTACTAAACTACCTAACCTTACCTTACCTAAACCCTAACCCACAATACAAGGTCTACTAAACTACCTTACCTTACCTAAACCCCCTCAGATCCACTACTGTGACGTGTGTAAGATCAGCTGTGCAGGCCCGCAGGTGAGCACACTCACACTTGTCTCTGTAGTCCTTGGTCTTTGAAGCCTAAAGACTGGTGGGGATCACTTTGAACCTCGCCTCCCTATTTTGGGCATGTTGTTATAGACCAAAAACAAACCTGATCTACAAGCTTGTTTGAGTACCTTGAAAAGCTGTATATCAATTCTACATTTACACCGATCAAATTAGTTTAACAAACTTTGCAGGTTTGTCCGACTTAATACATGATTAGATTTTATGCTTAAACGCCATGCTTGGCTTGCATTATACGTCCTACATTTGAAGCAAATGGTGTCTCAAATGAAGGAATAGTAACCCCCTTCCTCTCCAACCAGACATACAAGGAGCACCTGGAGCGCCAGAAGCACAAGAAGAAGGAAGCGGCTCTCAAGGTGTCTCAGAGCAGCAGTAGCAGCAGCAGCAGTGGAGGAACCAGCAGCTCTGCCCGCGGCGTCCAGAACCAGCTCCGCTGTGAGCTGTGACCTCTCCTGCACCGGAGCCGACGCTTACGCCGCTCATATCCGTGGGGCCAAGCATCAGAAGGTAATGTATTTATTTTATGCTACCATGTATTACCATCATGTGTCACTTGCTCGCATAGATCAGCTCTTTTTGACCAGCGACACCATTTTACCTATGGATTAGGCTTAGGGATGCACGATATTGTTTTTTTGAAACCGATACCGATATCGATAACTTCCTGCTTCTCAAGACCGATACCGATACCGATAACCGATAATACAAATATATATACATATATTAAAAAATAAAAAAAAATGTTTTCAAATGTATATGAATCTGTAGTATTAACACACCTTATGGTAAGAAATACTAGTTGTGGGCAAAGGTGGATTTAACATAGCTTTCAACAATAGAATACATTTAATCATAGAACCTTTTAATCATTATTATTATTTTATTTTGTATTATTTATGAAAGTAGAATTTCTTTACTATTGATTGTGTAGCAACAAAAGACTCAAAACACTGGCTTACAGTTGAATTATTGTCAACTAAAGAAATAGGAATTCAAGAAATAATGAAGACAAATACTGACAATGCCTATGAACATTGGCTTGCAGTTATTGCACATAGCCAAAATGCAATAATAATATGCTTGTCATTGAGAAAGGAAAATAAAGTTGTCTTTTTGAGGAGAAGTAACCTTAGAAGTCACTTTAAGTTTAGCATGAGGGAGAGGGTCTACCCTCTTCAGGGAATTACTTGATAGCTCTAGGCCAGGGGTCTTCAACAGGGGGTCCGGGACCCCTAGGGGGTCCTCAGAGCTACTATAGGGGGTCCGCCAAATCTTTGTGTTATATGATTTCCTTTTTTTTTACATTAACTTGAACCCTAGAATTCCTTTTCTGAGGCCAACATTAGCCGAAAATAGCAGATCTACAAGCTTGTAGATCGGCTATTTTTGGCAAAGAGGTATAGGTGTAGTGTAGAGGGAAAAAATTAGCAGACTAAGTAAAAAAAAAACTTTAATCTGAAACACAATTTTATACAATATAGAGTAGGGGGTCCCTGCTTCATCTCTCTCAGCTAGGGGGTCCTTGGCCTGAAAACGTTGAAGACCCCTGCTCTAGTCTACAGAAAACATTCAGTTGGCTATTAAACATACACAAGACACAGACGACAGACAACCGGTTACTTACAGCTGCCATTAATTAGGGCTTTTGATTGCCTGTGTGGTCAAATCAGGGTCAAATGCACAGCCTCAACGAGCCATCGTTAACCTGCTAATGTTACACAGCTGATTGGCAACATGCTTTTATCGAATCCACCACATCAGTCTGATCTCCAAGCAAGTTGGAGAACACTCTAAAATGTTACTTTGGCTGGTCAATTTAAGCTGACAACAGCAACACAGCCACAGGTTAGTAGTAGACCTGTATGTATGATGATCAGTTATTATTCCAGACAGTGCGTTTTAACACGTTTGAGACCAGGTCTCAACCAGCTCTCCTCTCTCTCTCTCTCTCACTGGAGAGTGCAAAAAAAAATTGCGCCAGGCTAGGGCTGTGCTGCTGCTGCGAGAGAGTCTCACTCACAACGGTGTCTAACCGAGTTAGACTTCTCCAGTACAACGGTGTCTAACCGAGAGTTATGAGAGTTATACTTCTCCACTCAACGGTGTCTAACCGAGAGAGTCCTTGCAGATCACAGCTGACAAATATTATATATTATCGGAGCTATTATCGGAGATAATTAGTGTTATCGGTTGTATCGGGATGACGTCATAATTCCTGATATCGGACCGATAATTATCGGGCCGATATTTATCGTGCACCACTAATTAGGCTTAACCACGTAAGCACTAATTTGCACTTTGGGATATAAGCTCACAGCTTGTCTTATGAAGTTTTATACATTGACGATTTTTCAAAATTTGAGAACTTTGATAAACATGTTTTTTAAGTCTTTAAACCTTTGCCTATAATGGCATGCCCAAAATGGGTAAGCCAGGATTAATGTGGTTAACTACATTAATCTACAATCTTTCAACGTGTCGCACTGTGAGATTGTATTTGTAAAGGGGTAAAAAAGGAGGGGGCCCATTATAGACCCCTGGCTGACACCGATAAACACATTATTTAGGAACATAATGGATTGTAAACGGTCACAAAAGATATTAACCCTCATTCAATATACACACGCCCACATACAGGCAGGCTTACTGGATGTTGTGTACTTGTCTCTATACTGTGTATATTTGGCACAGATGTATGCATATATGACCGCTACGCAAGTTCTATGCTTGGTTCAGGTGTTTGGAAGGACAAAAAAAAACAGAACATGTTTGCATATCTGGTTTAATAAAGACATAAGCCAATCCTTTTACAGCTTCATAAGTCATAAGGGGAACTTTAGCTTTGACGTGTTTTGGCAATTAAAGCAAAGATGTCAACATGTGTGTTCCCAAATATGAGATTTATGATATGAGAGCATTGGCCGTACTGACGCACGCTGGAATGATTACCAACGTTTGTCTGTGACTGTGTTGTGGTATTAAATCATGCTGCAGTGTTTTTAGATCTTACCACAATACTGATATTCAGCATGATGTACAATTTATTTTTTTAAATTTCAACTGAAAAGAAAAGGGGCAATCCTTCTTGAAGGTAAAGCCTTTATTGAATAGCTATAATTTCATTTTAGAAAAAAAAAACATGTGTCCACCTACAGAACTCGGCCTTTATGAATTGAATACGCAGGACCACAATGGAAACAAGCCCTCAGGGATTTTTGTGTTATCCTTTTAGCATTATTGTGTAGGCCTTACTGTGCCTCTGTACTTTTTGCAAACTGCTGATAAAGAATTCAATCAATCAAAGCCACACAGCAATTTGCATGATGCTCAAGCAATGGCTGAACATGGCTTGCTATCATGCTGCCTAGGATGGCAAATAAACAGTGATATGTTGGATGGATGGATAGGCTTTTAGTTTAGTGGTGTTAGTTAACAAAATGCAGTGTCGTAAACATACATGTCGTTACAATACACAATGTCATTTAGAACATTGGTTCTCAAAGTGGGGTCCGGGGACCCCCAGGGGTCCTTGAGGGAGTTCCAGGGGGTCCCCAGCTAAATGATAGATTAGGCACCAAATGGACCCTTATGGGTCTGTAACTCTGAGAGTGTACAAATGGAACCAAATGGACGGTCCATTTGGTTCCATTTGTACACTCTCAGAGTTAAATTGACATAGATTTTACAATATAAATTGCGGTCCAAGTGATAGAAATGCCATTAAATGGGGGTCCGTAGCCCTAATGCATGTCAAACTGGGGGTCCTTGAAGTTAAAATGGTTGAGAATCACTGCTAGAGCCGTAAAAAATCTTCTCTTATGGGGGTCCCTGGTATATCTTTTGAAATGGGGGTCCGCGGGCTAATAAATGTCGATTTGGGGGTCCTTGGCATGAAAAAGTTTGAGAACCACTGATTTAGAAAAGGGTTTGAACAGCTGCTTTTTACAACAAACCCTCAAACGTGTTGCTCTGCTCCGTTCCCCAGGTGGTGAAGCTTCACACCAAGCTGGGGAAACCCATCCCTTCCACGGAGCCCAGCGTGGTCACCCAGACCCTCCTCCTCCACCACGGCCGCCCCCAGTAAGACCCCCTCCTCTGGCCTGGGCAGCTCCAGCACCACCTCTTTGTCCCTGTCCATGGGCACCTCCTCCTCCAATGCTTCTGCCTCCCACCCACAACTCCTCCTACCTGAAGCCGGTCGACATAGTGAGCGGTGGCGGGGGGGGGGGGGGGGGAGGCTCGGCAACAGTCTGTCGTCTGCCAACTCCACCGCCCCCGTCAAGAAGGCCTCCGCCCCCAAGATCGACTCTGTAGGTCAGTAGGTCCCCTTTGAATTTTGACGTCTCCTGGCGGTATTTGACAATGACTTCATTCTTCACCTTGTTGCCATTATGCTCTGTACTGTGTTTTTGCTGTATTCCTGTTTGATTAGTATAGCTCTGCATTTAACCAGTTCAACCACATGAATCCTAGCGTCCCTATTCGGGGCTTGTCGTAATAGGCAAACATTCAGTGAAAACAAAAAATCGTCTCACTACACGTCACGAGGCATTGTGTGAGCTTGTAGATCGGCAGAGATTGATGAGTGATAGAAAAGGACGGGGGCCAATTACAGACCCCTTGCACACCCATCTAAGTATATAGGGTTTAAGTCATTGAACCCCTATATGTACTTATCACACAATGAATAAAGAAAACGACTTCCATTTTCACTTTAAAAATGATAAAACGTTTTTTTTTTTGACAATTTGCTCCTATAATGACGTGCCCAAAATAGGGACACCAGGTTGAAAGTGGTTCAAACACTGTCCAAATATCTAATCAATCACACCCTATGTAATCGTAGATCTCCCTTTGGAAAGGTAGGTAGAGCCGTGGCCAGTGGATACAACTCAAACAAGTGTCTTTTATGGCGTTTTATTTCTGTTTCATTCACACACAAACTCTCACACACATATCTAACACTATACTGGTCGTTACAACGGTAGTTAGCAGGTTATAAACCTGCAGATAAAACATAGAACATAGCAATCATTACCGACATGAAATACATCTTCACAAGGTATAATATATATATGCAAGAAATAAGTTATGTCGTGTAAGGTCGGAGCTTAATTTACATACCATCTGCCCACCGCGGCTCTTCTTTGTTACTGAGATACTAACCACAAAACCCCGGTGCTAGGAAAGCTGACGCATGCGCAGTACACTTGGTCACGATGGCAGGCATAACAAATAGCTTAAAAAACCCTCAGAAAGTTAGATAGTAAATACATAAATCACCCCACTACTAGGACAATACTTTCTATGCGCGGATTAAGCCGCTAATCTACCTAAATCTTAATGAAAGTATATAATTAAATCACGCTAAACCGGAAGTTCGTCATCACTCCATCATTTCTGAACAAACGGTCATTTACCACGGGATGGCGCTAGAGGGCCATATAAGTAGTTACATGTCAATAAACACTCCACCCTCATCATAATCATAGATTATTCCACACCTCCCACTTGGTCCTATGGCTTTAAGACCCAAGAGGACCACCACCCATAACTCCCTTAGTCCATGCATTTGAAACATTTCTCCAAGGGAAAAATAATGGGCACTAGGCCGTCAATATTGTTCGTAAAAGGCGCAAACAGTGTCTGTAAAAAACGCAAAATACGCGAAATATTGTCTGTAAAAGGTGAAAAATACGTTACAAAAATGGTGAGATCCTTCTCGTGGTCCTTGATGCAGCATACAATCCTTTAAGCGCAGCCCTAGCAGATGCAACAAAGCACAACTGCCAACTAAACATACAGAAGTACAAGCCCGCACAGAGGTGGGCTTAGACCTCGGTCATGTCCAGTCACAGTTGTACCAAGTTGCACCGGCACGGAACTGGCCTTACCGAAACACACCGCCAACCTCCAGGGAGGATGGCAGTGGGGAATCTTTTCTTCTTTTACTGCTCTTCTACTGGTAGAAGAACCACCAGCCTCCTAACGTCCCTGTGGAGGATGGTGGACGGGCAACTTGCGACGGGCTGGTCACTCTTGGAAGGGCTGGTGCCGGCAGGAAGGCTGTGGCAGGTTCTCACCTTCACGTCTCGGACGACACCTTTCTCATCAGGAAACGCCTCCACGACTCGACCCAGTCTGAAACGGCCTCTGAGTGCGTTCTGGTCAGCGAGCCATACCAGGTCTCCGACGGTGACGTCCCTGGCAGGGGTGTGCCACTTCTTCCGGATGAAGAGTCCTGGACCCGCTAGCTGGCTCCACCGTTTCCAGAACTTGTCCACCTCGATCTGGATTGCTCTCAGACGGACGAATGGGTAGACAGTGGAATCGAACCCTCCGGGGTCGCCACTGGGCCCTGCGCGCCCCAGCAGGAGGGAGTTGGGGGAGATGACCTCAACGCTCCCGTCTTGCAGCTGGGTCAAAGCGCCGATAGGCCTCTCATTAGACAGGTTAGCGGCCAGGTATAGAAGGGTCTGGAACTCCAGTGCCGTCATGTTTCCTTCTTCTCCCACGCTGCTCATCGCTCTTTTCATTACATGAACTGCTGCTTCTGCAGCGCCATTTCGGTGTGGCGAGTCGGCTGGGTGGAATACCCACGTCCAATCTGTGCCAGTCTCGGCAGCTCTCTTTTGGACTTTTTCCTTGTCGACACTTGCCAGGAACTTGTAAAGTTCTTCCAATACTGGCTTAGCTCCAACAAAGTTGGTTCCCTGGTCAGACCAGAGCTTCTTCGGATGGCCTCTCAGGGCAGTGAAGCGTTGAAATGCTTTCAGGAAACCTTCTGTTGATAGGTCTTCTACGACGTCAGCATGCACCGCTCTTGATGCCATGCAGCAGTAGACAATGCCCCAGGCTTTCTTGCTAGTCCTTTTCTTCACTGCATCTCTGATGGTGTAAGGGCCGAAGAGATCCAACGTTGTGTATTCAAAAGGTGCAGCTGGCGTTGTGCGCTCCGGCGGGAGGTCGCTCATAACTTGCTGGCACATTTTTGCCCTGTTTTTCCGGCAGTGAATGCAGGAGTCGATTACTTTTCGAGCAACTCTTGGTCCTTGCACAATCCACGCCTTTTCCCTTATTCGTAGAAGGGTACCAGCTACTCCCTCATGGTTGGCCCGGTGGGCTTCTTCAGCCAGAAGGATGCTAACCCACTCCCCGTAGGGAATCAAGGGCACTCCGGGCCGTCCTTCAGTCATAGTTTGGACTCGGCCGTGGCACAGTAACAGTTTAGAAGTTTTCTCCTCACGGACTACAAGCCTGTTTAGTGTAGTTTCAGGAAACTTCACTCCTTTCTGAGCTGCCAGGCTTAGTTCTTCGAAAGCAGCTTGACGTTCAGTCACTGTCAAGGCCTCCCACTTTACTGGTGTGCAGGTTCTCTTCTTCCGTGATAACCAGAACTTCACTGCTCTTCTGACGAAGCCGATTACATTACAGAGCTTGGTCAGCGTGCTGTATCTTCTTGGGTCGACTTGGTCCACAAGCGCAGCGCCCCAGAGCTTTTGGGGAACTTTGCTCTCTTCTGAGGGAAGGGCTGTCGCGTCTGAAGACTTTTGTGGCGCCCCGTCGTCCGTCTTTTTCTTCTCATGACTGTCAGGGGGTGTCATCAGCTTGGCCTGTGCTCTCGTAGTTACAGCTGAGAAGGACTTTCTTTGGAGCTTGCTCACGATGTCTCTAGCAGCAGCCACTACTTCGGAGGCGGATTTCATGGGCCATTCTTCTTCAGGATCGGCCAGGAAGTCAGGACCATTTTGCCATACAGAGCTCTCTGTGAGCAGTTCAGGGGTGCAGCCGCTCCTTGTCACTAAGTCAGCAACGTTTAGTGTTCCAGGTATCCACCACCAGTCTTCTACGGGGCCAGCCTTCTGGATCTCCCCAACTCGATTAGCAAAGAACGTCTGGAACCCGTAGCTTTCTCTTTGGATGGCACCTAGCACCGTCTGGCTGTCTACAAAATGGAACCATCTCTCCACTTCCAATCTTCCATGCTTCAGCACGTAGCCCTTTAGACGAGAGGCGAACACAGCTCCACAGATTTCGGCCTTGACCGCGTCACCCTTCTGGTCAAGAGGGGCTAGTTTTGCCTTTGATTCTATCAGTCGGGTGACTACACCATCGGCTGTCCTCCACCTTAGGTACAGTACAGCTCCATAGGACTCACAGCTTCCATCCGAAAACGTGATACCCCAGGGCTTCCCCCTCCAGCCGGAGGGCGTGATGCTCCTGTGAAACGTGATGCTGCTCAGTCTTGTATACTCCTTGAATAGCTCTACTGCTTTTTCACGGAGGTCATCAGACAGTGGTTCATCCCAGGTGTCTCTTGTCAGGTTTCCGGCCTCCTGGAATGCTCTCCTCACGAGAATCACTCCCTTTTGCTTCATTGGTGTTGCGAGACCTAGAGGGTCGTACAGTCCAGCAACTTGGCTTAGCAGCACCCGACGTGACAATGGGCTTGGCGTCATCTCCACAACTTCCTCTTCGCTCAGGTCTTCTCCAGTCCTCATCTTCCCCTTTCTCCTAGAGAAGTTGATGGATACCATGACAAAGAGCTTGTCATCACGGACAAGGTAACCAACTCCCAATGCCTTGTTGTCTTCTTCTTTGAGCTGGTTAGGAAGAATCAGTGTTTCAGGTTTGGATTCTGTAGCATCAATCCTCCCACTTTGCCCAGACCGGACCCAGGGCTTGAGGTGGAAGCCTCCTGTCTTCAGTATAGCTTCAACCCCCTCCAGGATCTCTTCAAGTCTGCTGGGGTCATTATTTGATGCAAAGATGTCATCCACGTAGCTGTTCTCCTGAATGACACTTCTTTCATCCACAAGGTGGGAGAACTGAGGAAGATTGGCAGTCTCCCTCATAGCCACTTGCGCTATGCATCCGGCTGGCTTATCTCCCATGTTCACCCTTACAACGGCATAGTCTTCAATCGTGTCCTGTGGTGAGTCTCTCCACAGGAATCGGTGAAGATGGACTTCTTGCTCTTCCAGCCAAACTGAATTGTACATCTTTTTGATGTCGCCGATAGCAGCAAACTCTCCCTCCCGGAATCTGAGTAATACTGCCCGAATGGGGTTTAGCACGTCTGGACCCTTCAGCAGGATGTTGTTCAGGCTCACTCCCCTGTATTCTTGGCTGCTGTCCCAGACGATACGCACTGGCGTGGTAACTGAATGGGGATTGGGTGCTGTCAGATGACTCACCCACCACACTGCTCCCGGCCACTCTTCCATCATGGACTTTGTCAACTTCACCGCTGCTCCTCTTTCAATCATTTCGTGGATCTGCCTGGAGTAGGCTTCTTTCCACTTGGGATCTTTTTCAAGGCGCCTCTCTGTTCGTAGGAACGTTGCTTCCACTACTTTGCGGTTGTTGGGGAGTGATGCCGGATCCTCCTTCCAGGGGTACTTTGCATCCCAGTGGGGCTCTCCACTGTGCTCATCCCTTTCTTTGAAGGTCAAGCCTGCTTTTATACGCTCCATCTCCCTTTCTTCAACCAGCGTCATCTCCTTTCCTCCCGGAGAGCATTTCCCGCAACGACAGCCCCCGCATGCAGGGTCACATGCTGCTCCAATGCTGTCCATCTTCAACCAACTTATGGCATCGGTAGCGCTTGCAGCGGTAGTTGCCCTTTTCACATTACCCACAGGCCTTGAGACGTTTAAAAGGTGTTCCTTTTCCACATTGCCCACAGGCTTTGGTACATTGGAAAGGTGTTCCTTTTCCACATTGCCCACAGGCTTTGGGACATTGAAAAGGTGTTCCTCCACCCTAATGGCTGCCGTCCTCATGGAACGAGCAAAGTGTGTTAATGAATGGCGTGTTGTCACCTCCACCTCTTCAAAGAGGTCCGGATGCACACCACTCACGGTCTTGCCCAGGGGGCCATCCCACAGCACTAGATCACCGATTCTATGCAGTCTTTGCGGTGCTAGTCGGCCTTCGCGAGTGCTGATGAGAAGTTCAATCTTCTCGGGACGGGCCAATTCTCCTGGCCTGACCCTTGGGAAGAACTGCTCCAGTTCTTCTGATTCCACCACTCGATCCACTTTGGCGATGTCATCTAAACCGTAGCAGATCATCTCGTGGGATCTTAGGGTTCCTCTTGGGGTCCATACTTTGATTGCCACAAGATATCTCCTTGTGTCGACCCTTACCTCCATCTTCCCGACTCCAGAAACCACCAGTGTGATTGGTTCACCAGTCAGTCCGAGTCTTTTAGCGGCTTGGTGCGTGATATAGTTGGTGTCGGAGGCGAGGTCAATCAGGGCTCCAATATAGTCTCCTCCTCTTGTTGTGACATCCACAAGCATCATGAGGACCGGTAGCTCCTTCTCCACCAGACTGTACTTAGAGCATACTTTTGAGGTTGCCTTGTTAGTGAAGGCTTTCTTAAGATCCTCCATCTCTCTCGGACTCAACTTAGTTGCAAGTCTGGCTGTGACGGCTTCCTGTTCCTCTGTCAGGCCACGAGGCCCTCTCTTCTTTTCGACCCTGGTCTCCCTTCTGGTTGACGCCCCCCTTCCTTCTGAGCTGGGGCAGAGGAGGTAATGATGGTCTGCAGGAGCGTCCTCCCCAGCACACCCTTCCTTTCGGCAGGGAAAACCCTGTTTACATGCTCTGTCAGCCCCGTGAACGCTCAGGCATCTGGGACACGCCTTTGTCTTCTTTACCTGGACATTCTTAACTGACAGGTTAGCCTTCTTGAAGGCTGGGCAGGCGTAGAGTCGTCCTCCATGTTTTTCATCTCCACACATAGTGCACGGTTCTCGCTGGGACTCCCTCTTGATCTCACTCACTGCTGTCTTGGTGAATGACTGCTTTTCCTGCCTCCTCTCTCTCGGTTTCTCCCGCTGGGCCGTCTTCTCATTAACATAGGTGGTTCCAAGATCCATCTCTGCTAGCCTTTCGAGGATCCCCTCCTCCTTTTTCAGAAACGTTAAGAGCTTGTCGAAATGATTCCCTTGGTTGACACCATTCATGGCGTCCTGCTCATGGGAAATCCATTTCCTCTTGACCTCCGCGGGAAGTTTCCCTACTATCCTATTGATCATCAAAGGATTTTTGATGGCCCCCACCATTTCCAGGTCTTCTAGATCGCACAGTGCCCTTTCCACTGTCTGGATTAAGGTTATTGCCTTCCTAGGCTGGTTGCCCTTCACCGCAGGCATTTCCTCCAGTTCCTCCAGGATCACCTGAGCAGTAGTGCCCTTGTTTCCAAACCGGTTATCCAGGAGTCTAAAGATATCCATTGACGTTCTGCATGTATCTAATCGAAGCTCTGTCTTCAGTGCCCCTTCCAGGCTGTCAAGTAGGTGAGCCCTCTTGCACACTTCTAACCCTGAGGGTTCTGCATGTCCCTGGAGTTTCTCCCAATTGTTCCGCCAGTTCCAGTAGGTCCTTCTGTCCCCGGAGAACATAGGCAGACTGATCGGCTTCACCTTGACTTTGGGCCTGTAGTACTGGGCGCTGCCATCTCCTCCAGATGCCATGCCTGACCAACCGTGGGATTCAAACGCTGCCTGCGGAGCTTCAGTGACGCCGTGCTGTCCTGTACGGCCACTCTGCAGATGTGGTGGTATGCCTGAGGCTGGGAATGACAAGCGCGGAGTCCCACCGTCTCTTACTGGTGTTGAGGACGCGGGTGGCCCCACATAACCGCGCTTAGGGATGATAACGTCACTGGATACAGCAGGCCGGTCTTTAAGGCTATACACTTGCGGGCTGGCTGGGGTCGTAGTATGCTTTGACGGGTCGTTATGTCCCTCATCTACCACCACCACTGACTCCTCCTTCTCGGCAGCTTCCTTAACCTCCCTAGCCCAGTCTACCATCAGCACCTCTATTTGCTCCTTCTGGTCCTTGTGCCTTCTCCGAATCTCGGCTCCGTGATTCTCAGGGACAATGCTCCTCCATTCCATTACTCCTTGGTAATAGTCATCTAGTCTCCTATGTAGTCTATCTCTCTCTATCTCTCGATCATCCCTGGAAGCTGGCTGCAAGCTAAGTAGCTTGACTTTCCCCAAAGCATCCTCGAACTCCCCCCTTAGGGTGTCCATCTGCGGTGCTGCAAAACGGGACCATAGCGCCTCCCGGACCCTCCGATCCGTGTCTAAGGACCTTTCGTTACAGATCTTCCTCTTTGCCTTGGCGCCGGCAATCGCTGCTTCATTTCTACTCGCATCATCCTCTGTTAAGGCCGTAGTATACTGATTCAGGTACATAAAGACTCTCTCATCCTCATTCAGGAGTGCTCTTCTCTCTCTCTCCAGTTCCTCGGCTGGCTTACGAGCCATTGCATCGTCTAACCGATCAGCTAATACCCCACATTCGGCTATTGCACCATTTAGCTTCTTCTTAATCTCATCAGCCATAATGCGGTCCGTCTTATTGTCCCCTTTGATTACGGCTCACTAGGTAGCAGATCGCAGCAGAGAGAACAATAGCAGCAAAGTCAATAGCAGCAAAGTCAATGGCAGCAAAGTCAATAGCAGCAAAACCAATAGAGCGCTGCTGCAGCCTCCTTAGCACGTAGCAGTGTGTTGTATCTTCAACAAGAGACAATAGGGCTTCCTTAGCATGTAGCAATATAGCATAGCGTCCTCAGCGTAGCTTTCTAGCAAAACATCCAAGCAACAATAACATGATAAAGCATCCTCAGCATGTAGCGGTATAGCATAGCATCCTTAGCGTAGCCTTCTCTAGCAAAACATCCAAGAGACGATAGAACTCAGCATGTAGCAGCGTAAAACAGCAGCCGTTGTATCTTCAACAAGAGACAATAGGGCTTCCTTAGCATGTAGCAGTATAGCATAGCATCCTCAGCGTAGCTTTCTAGCAAAACATCCAAGAGACAGCGTAGCTTTCTAGCAAAACATCCAAGAGACAATAGAATTCAGCATGTAGCAGCGTAGCATAGCATCCGTAGCGTAGCCTTCTCTAGCAAAACATCCAAGAAACAATAGGACTCAGCATGTAGCAGCGTAGCATAGCATCCGTAGCGTAGCCTTCTCTAGCAAAACATCCAAGAAACAATAGAACTCAGCATGTAGCAGCGTAGCATAGCATCCGTAGCGTAGCCTTCTAGCAAACATCCAAGGAACTAGCACTTAGCATGTAAGCAGCAGCATCCACAGAAACAGTCACTTTACGTCTTTTAGCTTACAGCCTTTCTCCTTTTGGTCCTCTTTACCACTAGTAGTCAATATGAGCGCTATTTTACTTCCCTTTGATGGCTTCTCCGCCGTGCAGCGTCGAGTGAAAGTGGTCCGGTCGTCACGTCCGCTTTCTCCCCGCCGTCTGTTCCACACGTTCTCCTCCTCCGGAGGCGAAGATGGTTTATAACTGTCCAAATATCTAATCAATCACACCCTATGTAATCGTAGATCTCCCTTTGGAAAGGTAGGTAGAGCCGTGGCCAGTGGATACAACTCAAACAAGTGTCTTTTATGGCGTTTTATTTCTGTTTCATTCACACACAAACTCTCACACACATATCTAACACTATACTGGTCGTTACAACGGTAGTTAGCAGGTTATAAACCTGCAGATAAAACATAGAACATAGCAATCATTACCGACATGAAATACATCTTCACAAGGTATAATATATATATGCAAGAAATAAGTTATGTCGTGTAAGGTCGGAGCTTAATTTACATACCATCTGCCCACCGCGGCTCTTCTTTGTTACTGAGATACTAACCACAAAACCCCGGTGCTAGGAAAGCTGACGCATGCGCAGTACACTTGGTCACGATGGCAGGCATAACAAATAGCTTAAAAAACCCTCAGAAAGTTAGATAGTAAATACATAAATCACCCCACTACTAGGACAATACTTTCTATGCGCGGATTAAGCCGCTAATCTACCTAAATCTTAATGAAAGTATATAATTAAATCACGCTAAACCGGAAGTTCGTCATCACTCCATCATTTCTGAACAAACGGTCATTTACCACGGGATGGCGCTAGAGGGCCATATAAGTAGTTACATGTCAATAAACACTCCACCCTCATCATAATCATAGATTATTCCACAAACACTCATCACTAATAAAGAGTGAAGCTGGTTTCACAGAGCGTGCTTTGCACTCAAAGGCTACATGCCAATGTCTGGATAAGTCTCTGCCAACTTGTGTAGTGATGGACGGCGACCGGGCGTGCATTTCCAAACCTGACATTTCTTGAAGTTCTGTGCCTTGTAGAATAACAAGTGTATAACCTAGTTTAACCCATTGAGACCTGAAGCCGATTCTACATGTCTCCTAAATCCCAACAGTTTTCTGAAAAACCTATGTTTCTATATCAGTGGTGCTCAAACTTTTTCATGTCAAGGACCCCCAAAATGATGTGTATTTGGCCACAGACCACCATCAAAATATTTTGTTCCAGGGACCCCCCCAGAAGCAAAGATTTGAGTTAAAAATGTTCGCTTTAAATATATATATATTCAAAGATTTGCACACATTTTCACGAATTTTCAAAAGTAGCAGATCTACAAGCTCGTAGCGCGGCACTCTGTGCCGCGCTATGAGCTTGTATATCTGCTATTTTTGAATAGCCCACAGTGTAAAATAATGCTTTTTAGCTCAAATCTAAAAATGACACAGTTCCAGGTCTTAATGGATTAACCATGCAGTCAAATGGCCAAAAGTTCACTCCTGGCCCTTGCAAATGGAAACGGTCATTGTTTTCCTTTTTTTTTTTTAATTATTGTGATTTATTGCATTTGTATGCTGTCCATTAGTCAAAGCATCTGTGGACTAGTGACTCCTCAGTAAAATGTAAAATGGAATGTCACAGTTTTAAGTAAACCAATACTAAGAATCTTTGAATGGGATTGTGGGTTAATAGTGATGTTTTGTTTGTTTTTGCATGATCAAAATTTTGATTTGCAAATTCTTATCGGTTAATCAATTCATTTTTTGTGTGTATTTACGATTAGAGGTTGGGTGTTCACTAATGTCTATGGTAAGTTTACGGTAACTTTTGATTGAAAAATAAGGCCCTGCTACAAATAATAACTTCTCTAGCTGTGGTCTTTTGGAGCAGTAAGGATGAAGTCATTAGTAGACACAATTTCGGGTTTTATCGTATTTGTTGGCTGTTCACTTCATCCAATGCCATCTGCAAACTCACAACACCTTGCATCGCCTATTTTCGCCACTAAATAGGCAATTTATGAAATATTGGAAGAGGGTTTGTGCCCAATAGCAATGGTCTGAGACTAAAGAACCCTACCTCCCCCTTCACCCCTTGCAGGAGGAAACAAACTGCAGACCACGGCGAAAGCGGATGAGATGAAGGCGGCGGAGATATCCAAGCCAACGCCACCCTCCATGGCTGCCCCAGAGACCAAGAATGATGTCTCTGATTGGCTGTCTGCGGCGGCGCTAGCTGCACTGCAGAACGACGTGCAGCCTGTTGGACACGACTACGTTGAAGAGGTATTCTGACAGTTCACTTGGGTGTTGCTTGCCAAAAATAACTGATCTACATGCTAACACGTCGCATCACGACACATTGTTAGCTTGTAGATCAGTTATTTTTGTGAGTATAAATTATATTGTTAAATTGTCCTTTTTTTTAGTAAGGCAAAAAAGTGTGCACAACTGCAGCAGCCCAAATAGGGAGACAGCTGTTTTTTGTTTACAAAACCCCACTGGCCATGAACCAGAGGGGAAGGCCAGTGCTGTGGATGTGGGGATGTAATCGTTCTATATTGCACTCCATCAAACACAAGTATAAAAGAGTTAAAATGAAGACTGGCTCTGAGTCTGCCGTACAATTGTATTTTTACGGCGTTGCTCGGCCATACCCTACCTGTCTATGAGAGGGTCTGTGTGTCACAAACCACAGGACCGATCAGTGCTAAACTTTGCATGCACGCTACACAGAATTAGCTCCACATTGGAGCCATGCTGTTGGATCCTATAAGAGTTCAAGTTAAAAACCACTGCTATAGAGGGAATTGAACATTTTGTGTTACCCATCTCCTTAGGTCCGCAACGATGAACGCAAAGTCATCCGCTTCCACTGCAAGCTGTGTGAATGCAGTTTCAACCATCCCAACGCGAAGGAGATGCATCTGAAGGGAAGGAGGCATCGACTGCAGTACAAGGTTGGTACATTTTCATAGGTGCAGGCACAAGTGTTATTATGCCTAATGTATTATCTTTGGCTGATGTCGCTTGCTGATAAGAACTGATCTTCAAGTCATGTTTTAGCTGGGACAACGTTATTTTTAGCATGACAGGTTTTTAGACCGAAGCGAGTAATCTGCACGACCCAGGACACTAGACTGAACTATTTTGAATGGTTAAACAATAAGTCATAAGTTGATCATGCCGTCATCTGTCCTGACATTTCCTCTTCACCTGGTCTTTTAGAAAAAGGTGAACCCTGACCTTCAGGTGGAGGTGAAGCCTAGCATCCGTGCCCGTAAGATTCAGGAGGAGAAGATGAGGAAGCAGATGCAGAAAGAAGAGTTCTGGAGGAGGAGAGAGGAAGAGGAGCGCTGGAGAATGGAAATGAGGTACGATGAGGTCTTTGATGACCAGCTGATGTTTTTATGTATTTTTAACTTGCGTCTCCATTCTGGGGAAAACATCTGCCGAAAATAGTGCAGATGTATTTTCCACGGAGATTTGACGTAGAGGGGAAAACGGGAGGGAACCAAGTATAGACCGCTGGGTGATCCCAGTCGACTAAGTAAATAGGGTTTAAGTGGTTCATCAGTGGACATTCTCCATGTCTAATCTGCTGAACTCCCAGGTCACTTTCCAGGCGTTATGAAGAGGACATGTACTGGAGACGCATGGAAGAAGAGCACCACTGGGATGACAGACGCCGTATGCCCGACGGAGGCTATCCTCAGGGGCCCCCTGGGCCGCCCGGTCTCTTGGGGGTCCGGCCTGGCATGCCCATCCCTCAGCCTCAGGGACCTGTGGTAGGTCCTGGGTCTTCTGAATTTTTGGGCGGTGTAGCCGTCCCTATATGTGAGGTTGGGACATTGACATTTGCTGAACTGTGATTGGCCACCCATTGTACCCCCCAAACCCTGCACTGTGATTGGCCACCCATTGTACACCCCTTCCACCCACAATGGGTGGCCCCTGGACACCCCCGCTGGCTCTATTCAGCACTGTGATGGCTA
Organism: Gymnoscopelus microlampas; assembly: GCF_963454915.1. NCBI lineage: Eukaryota > Metazoa > Chordata > Actinopteri > Myctophiformes > Myctophidae > Gymnoscopelus > Gymnoscopelus microlampas. The sequence continues at coordinate 46,900,329 of NC_139959.1, read as the reverse complement.
GCGAGACACATGATGAAATTAATAACCTATAAATAGGACTATGCACTTTAAAAATAACGTTTTTTTTTAAGTGAGCTTCCACCACTGTGATGACCACACCTCCCACTTCACACTGGGTGTGATTTTTTGGGGCGGTGTAGCCGCCCCCTATAAGTGAGTTTTGGACACCGACCAAAACATTTGTGTACCCCCTAACCCTTCCATTGTTAATGCAAATCGATACTTTTTTCACATCAGCCAATCACATTACAGCTAGTGTCATCACCACTAACTGTAATGTGATTGGCTGACTTTGCAAATTCAGGACTGTGATTGGCTAGCGAAACACATGACACATGTGCAGCCCTATGAATAGCAGTATGGACTTTAAAAAAAGTAATTTATCCTTTTTGAGTAGTGAGTCATGTTGTGATGACCACACACCGCCCACTTCACACTGGGTGTGATTTTTACTATGCAGCCATTTATCCCTCAGAGGATGAACTCCAAGCTATCCAGAAGATTGTGTCCATCACAGAACGTGCCCTCAAACTGGTGTCGGACATCATCACTGACCAGGACAAAGACAAGGGCAAGGAAGAGGACAAGGAGAAGGAGAAGAAAGAAGTCGCTAAAGACAGGTGAGGCATCTGAGAGAGCTCAACATCTCTTTGTCTCCTCGTGTTTCTGTGTTTAAACTTCAAACATAAAATATACTTAAAGTACTAGAATGTTTGAAAAATAGCAGATCTACAAGCTCATGAGCTTGTAGATCTGCTATTTTCAAGTAGCATATATATAAAGTAGGGCTAAAATGGCTTTAAAATAATTGTAGTGGAGTACAATATTTGCCTCTGAGATGTAGTGGAGTAAAAGTAATTACAATAGTATATTTGAAATACTCAAGTAAAGTACAAATACCTCAAAATTGTACTTAAGTACAGTACTTAAGTAAATGTACTTTGTTACTTTACACCACTGCTAGATAGCCTGCCTGTAGATAGTGCTTTTGTAATAGTTTCTAATTGTAACACTCCTCATACTGCATGATTTTTTGTTGTACCCTATATATCGTCTTAGTAACATTATTATGTTTTCTCCATCAAAGCATGCATGCTGTACGTGTGAAACATCTTGACCGCCAGAAATACATCTGCTTTGAGGGACCACTGTCTTTTACATCATTTCTGGAGTGTGGTGAGTGAAACATTGTTCCACAGCATGCCCTATGCCATTGATGGTGTACAAATGATTGGGGTCCATTGATTTTACAATATAAATTGGGGTCCCAGAGATAGACATGCCATTAAATGGGGGTCCTTGATATTAAAATGGTTGAGAATCACTGCTAGAGCCGTAAAAGTCTTCTTATTATGGGGGTCCCTGGCATATCTTTTCAAATGGGGGGCTGTGGGCTAATTGTCAATTTGGGGGGTCCTTGACATGAAAAATTGAGAACCACTGTCAAATGCAACAACATGCTGGGTGTACAGTACAAGGCACAATCCATTTTATTTAGGATAGAGTGATTCAATGTCTTCAGTAGGGCTGTCAATCTTCCTCATATGATTGAATTTTCTGTGGCTATTTTAATCAATTTTTATGACACATTAATACAAATTAAATCAATTGCACAACAGATTTATCAATAAGCTTGTGCAATCTTGTTTTGTCTTCAGTTGCCAAGAAATTTGAAATTCCTAGTACCTCAGACTTAAAAGTCTATGATGACTTGAACACTGAAGTTGACGAGGAGGCGTTTCAGTTTTTTATAAAGAAACCAGACCTTGGTGTGTTGGAGATTTGTTCACCCCAAGACCCAAATCCTGAAGGTGAGTTCTGTTGCTTATCAACATGGAGCCTTATAGCCTCATCCATACAGTCCTGGCTAACCTAAAATGTCACACAGGTATATTTTTGTACTTTGAAATGATCTTTGTTTCTATACGCCCAATGTAAGCAAAAGAGAGAAAGTGTCTGAGGAAGAACTTTGTTGGTGTGTGGATCCTTCCGTATCTAATGTGAGCTTTTTACATTACACTTGCCACAAACATTCCTCTCTTGCTAATCACACTTGTTATGTCAACATTATTGCTAGATTCAGTGAGCCCCTCTGCAAGCAATTCCATTGCCAGCAGCAGCAGCTCCTTTCTCAGCTCTGGTGCAGACAATGACGGGGACTCGGATGACACCATCAGTCCTGCTCCAAGAAACAGAGCTGACCTGACTCGTCTCGCTCAGGTAAGCTTTGCTTTTTTTGGGTGGGGGGGCGGTCATGGTTTACATTTTTGTCACCTTAAATATACTTGGCCACCAAATGTAGTGGCCTGTAGGACCAGTGCTTTAAAATATTACTGTCTATCCCTGTGTTTCCCCTCCCTTTTTCTTTTACTTCCACTTAGATGGTTGAAAAAATTCTGAAGGACAGACCTGGCGGAGAGAGGATCCTTACCGAGTATGCTCGGACAAAAAGCCTAACGGATACCAGAAGACGCGACATGGTGAAGATATTGGTTGCACACATGGCAAGTGAACATGGGTATGTTGTCATCTAAAAATTATGCACCCAATACACAATTTTGGTTGTACTTGGTGCAGGCCAAAATCCTCCTTTTTGCAGAAGGCAGCGGCACAGCAATACTTTTGTTTGGATCTCATACGTGTGTGTGTGTGTGTGTGTGTGTGTGTGTGTGTGTGTGTGTGTGTGTGTGTGTGTGTGTGTGTGTGTGTGTGTGTGTGTGTGTGTGTGTGTGTGTGTGTGTGTGTGTGTGTGTACTGTAGGACGAGTCCTTCAAGGCGTCCTTCAAGACTGCCTTATTCCCATACCTGGCCGATTCCCAGGGAAATTTGGGCTATGTAAGTACATAAAACACCAGTCTAACGCACATTTACACATGCTCATTAAAACCAAATGACACTTTTCCCCCCTCTTTTCTTCTTGTGTTTTAGGAACAGTATTACAGTCCAGTAGATGGGAGTGGGTTTCTGGCATGGCGAGTGAAATCACTTCAAAAAGATGCATCAGAGGGACAAAAAAAAGAGTTCAGCCACTGACGGGTGTGTGATTTTGATTGTAGTTAGAATTTAAGGGGGAAGTCACATGTTCTCACACACACACACACACACACACACACACACACACACACACACACACACACACACACACACACACACACACACACACGCACACGTATGAGATCCAAACAAAAGTAACATGTCATGTTTCCCCCAGTCCACTGTCTAGCAACTGTGAAGATGGATCCTTATAGTAAATGCATATCACTGGAAAGTATTGCAGCAGTATATGTGGGTTTTTTTTCTCTTTTTTAGCGGTGCCAACCGCTCTATACGTGGCTTTTGACTTTTGTATGTCCGTCCGTCCGGCGGTTTCAGCACGGGATGAGCACGGCAAAGAAGCAAACAGCTATAACTTCAGTTTGCAGCATGCCACCAAGTCCAAATTTGGTATGTGGACTTAGACCACCAATAGGGACGAGCATGAATTGATGACGTTATCAAAAAGGGGTCCAGGGACCCCCAGCGCCCGTATGAGCACGGGATGAGCACGGGATTTTAAACAGCTATAACTCCAGTTTGCAGCATGCCACCAAATCCACATTTGGTATGTGGACTTAGACCACCAATAGGCACGAGCATGAATTGATGAAGTTATCAAAGAGGGGTCCAGGGACCCCCCGCGCCCGTATGAGCACGGGATGAGCACGGGATTTTAAACAGCTATAACTCCAGTTTGCAGCATGCCACCAAGTCCACATTTGGTATGTGGACTTAGACCACCAATAGGCACGAGCATGAATTGATGAAGTTATCAAAGAGGGGTCCAGGGACCCCCCGCGCCCGTATGAGCACGGGATGAGCACGGGATTTTAAACAGCTATAACTCCAGTTTGCAGCATGCCACCAAGTCCACATTTGGTATGTGGACTTAGACCACCAATAGGGACCAGCATGAATTGCTGAAGCCCCGCCCCCTCTGTCTTCCCATTGGCTGGCCTTCAAACAGCCATAACTCAAGTTCGCAGCATGCTATGGAGTACAAATTTTGTACATGGACTAAAGCCAGCAATAGGGACTAACTGTCATTACTTAAGCCCCGCCCCCTCTGTCTGCCCATTGGCTGGGCTTTAAACAGCCATCATTCCAGTTTGCAGCATGCTCCCAAGTACAAATTTGGTAAGTGGACTCAGACCACCAATAGGGACGCATTGAAATGAGTTAAGGCCCGCCCCAAAGGCACCGCTTCCTTCACACAGGGTGTGATTTTTTTTCTTGGACTGAGTGAGTAATACTTTTTGCAACACAGTGGACTGGTGCTGCTAATTTGAGGTTTCTGGTCGGCTCCGCAGCTTTTATTTAAATCACTTTTCTCTCTGCTGCTTTCATTTAAATCACATTTCTGGTTGGTTCCGTTGCCTTAATTTAAATCACCTTTCCTTTATTATCATTATTATTTTCATTTTCTTCTGTGTCTTATTAACCTAAAATTGTACAATCATCTATTATCTGTGTAGGTTTGACAGTAGAATATTTATACATCTTTTTTTTGCCGAATGACTGAGTGTATAATAATTCACTTAATTTATTTTAAATCACCTTTCTTTTATTATAATAATAACACACTTAATTTAATTTAAATTACCTTTTATTATTATTATTATTGTCTTCATTTTCTTCTGTGTCTTATTAATCTACATAAAATGGTACCATCATTTAACTACCTGTGTAGGTTTGACAGTAGAATATCTTTTTGTTTCTTTTCCTTTTTGCGTTAAGATTGAGTGAATAATATGTAGCCACTTACACCAGAAACTTTTTTCAACAACGCTTTATTTTAAATCACTCTTCTGATCGGCTCCGTTGCTTTAATTAAATATATTTTCCTTTATTATCATTATTATTATCACTTTCTACTGTGGTTTTTTTTATTTATATATAAAGTGTGCCAACATTTAGTATCTGTGGAGTTTTTTTTTTTTTTACAGAACATATTTTTTCTTTTTTTACTCTATTTGTTTGTCGGATGGCTGAGTGTGTGGGCCTAATATGTATCCACTTACACCAGAAACATTTTGTAACATAGTGCATTGGTTCTCAAAGTGGGGTCCGGGGACCCCCAGGGGTACTTGAGGCGGTTCCAGGGGGTCCCCAGCTAAATGATGAATAGTTAGGAACCACAAATGGAACCAAATGAACCCTAACGGGTCCATTTGGTTCCATTTACACTCTCAGAGTGAAATTAACATTGATTTTACAATATAAATTGGGGTCCCAGAGATAGAAATGCCATTAAATGGGGGTCCGTAGCCTAATGCATGTCAAACTGGGGGTCCTTGAAATTAAAATGGTTGAGAATCACTGCTAGAGCTGTAAAAATCATCTCTTATGGGGGTCCCTGGCTTATCTTTTCAAATGGGGGTCCTAAAACCCCCATTTTTAGTGCTAAAAAATGTCAATTTGGGGGTCCTTGACATGAAAACGTTTGAGAACCACTGACATAGTGGACTGGTACTGCTGCTAACTTGTTGTTTCGGGTCAGCCTCGTGGCTTTAATTCAAATTGCTTTAATTTAAAATGCTCCTTGCTGGGAGCCGCTGCTTTAAATTAAATTTCCTTTTCTTTTACTATCATTATTATTATCACTTTTTTTCTGTGTTTATTAATCTACACATACATTCTGTCATTATTAATTATTTGTGTAGTTTGGACAATAGGCTTGAATAGTTATTTTGCCGACTGACTGAGTGAGTGATATCTAACCACAAACACATCAGAAAATGTTTGGTGAAATACTGGACTGGCGCTTTAACTCGCCGTCTCTGATCGTCTTTGCTGTTTTAATTTAAATCATTTTTTCTTCATTATTATTAGACTACTGTCACTATGATTATTACCAGGTCTAGTATTACTTTTATCACTTCTTCTCTGCGTTTATCAATCTATAAATTAGGCCTTTTTTTTAATAACCCCCTGCTGTGTACTTCTGACAGTGGAATATAGTATTTGACATCGTATCTCTATTAAAGGAGACACACCATGAATTTAAAAAAAGTATTTGATATTTAATATCATATGGTGTATGTCCCTCAAACCATTTTCAAAAGGTTTGAGCCTAAATCAACACTCAGATATACTCATCCCAAGTCAATTCTCTCAGGCTTATAAAGCACTTTCAGCTGCAATACCAAAACGTCCTGTTGGGCAGAGGGGTGCTGTACTGCGGTACTGAGCAATTCTGTCTGTCAAAATACATGGGCAGAAAGTTTCGTGAGGTAAGCAAACTTGCCATTCTGAGATGGCCTGTTTAGACACGCCCATTCTTAAAATCTCTGAAATGAGAATGAATGACTGAATGTTAAAACAAAATATTTTTTGGGGTACAAGAGACACTGGGGAGCCCAAAAAATACCCACAAAATAAAAAAAAAGTGAAATTCATGGTGTGTCTCCTTTAAAACAAAATATGCCTGTGAGGCATCAATTTCCAGAAGCCTATATATGGCGAGGCGCTCATTATTAGAGCCGCTACATATTCGACATATCGCCTTCTTAATTTAAGACTAGCCTCCCCACTAAACTGTCAACCCAAGCAGACTCCAGATTGTCTGGATAAATACTGCGTTTAGTTTCATTACTAAAGATATAGGCAGCAGGCTTAACTGGGGTGTTCAAGCTGGATGCGCTGCTGTTCATCATGTCACTATTGTTTTATTTAATATTATTATCATTATTAGCTTTCCCTTCAATAAACAAAAGCAAAGTTTGTTGTTTACCCAGGGTGTCGGACTAAGCACAAAGCTTGTTTCCAGCCGGACCCTGCATGGAAGCCTTGCTCAAGGGCTATTCAGCGGTGATTCATGATTGATGTGATGAATTGGGGAATCGAACTAGGGACCTTCCGGTATCAAGGCCGCCCCTCTAACCACTAGGCCACCGCTGCCACAAGAACTCAAGAGCATCAGTAGACGTTATGTTTCTCATTGCACTATATGTCCGCCTTTATTGTCCAACCCTAAAATCACTCTAATACAAAGCTATGGTTTATATTATTATTATTAACATTATCACTTATTTTAAGTAACCACGGGTGTTTGAACTGGACGCAGCTACTGCTGCTGTTCATTACTATAGCCCTACTAGCCTACTACTACCAGTATTATTATTACCAATATTATTATTATCAGCAGTAGCAGGCTAGTTTTCTTTTTTTACTAAAACATGACTATACTGTAGACTTTGTTTTCCGTGACACTATCCCCGCAGCTAACGGCCACAGGGACAACTATATCCATCCATCACGTAGCTGGCTGAGGGAAACGTCTTCCATTTACCGTGGTTTTCAGGGTTTCTATGACGACAATCTGTCCAATCACGTCACCACACGGGCACTCCCAAGCATGGGAACTAAGGCTCATTCATAATAGCTCCATACTGGGGTTTTCAGGGTTTCTATGACGACAATCTGTCCAATCACGTCACCATGGGCACTCCCAGCAATGGGAACTAAGGCTCATTCAAATGACTCCATACCATAGAGGTATAATATAACTAGAGGGAGGATTGCCCCGCCCCCAGCTATCATTTCAATGAATGTGCTCACTGGCGTTTTGAAGCACCCGGAAGCCTGCCGGAAGTAGAATTATTGAGACGGTTTTGGGTTGGCGTAAAGTTATGAGCATGCGCACTAGTGTCATTTTTGCGTTCTACGGCAGCCCGTGTGTCAAGGATTGAACGCGAGATATTTATGAAATTCACTGGAGATGCCTATGTATATGTAAATGCATATGTATTTATGTATAATATGTTTACATATTTATATCTCTATATATAAATATATATCAGTATGTTTTGCTCGCGCATGTATTTCTCCCCGCCTGCAGTTCCAGCTTTGGCCACTGGGGTGGCAGCTTCAAGATTTCTCAGCGGCTCTGGGGGCTTGCTCCATACTGGGGTTTACAGCTTTAATTTGGATAGACAGTGCCACGCAGTGGACAGAATACCACATTGCACTTAAGGCTTATGTTTTAGCTTTGTAGAAGAGAGAAGTGGCTGCCTTTTAAACTAGTTTGGTCTCCCTTTTCTTCTTCTTCTCTCTTCTGCCGTATTACTATTATCTTTATTATTATTATTATTATTACTATTATTTAGTCATTTTTATTTTATTTTCCTTTTGTAATACAGTCATCATTTGACTTCCTTCCCCCTTATGTATTAAAAGGGTGTTCATCTACTTTATAAGTAATAAAGAGTGCCGCGCTACCGAGTGCTGCGCTATGAGCTTGTAGATCTGCTATTTAAAAAAAATATATATATATTCTTATAAAGCGAACAATAACTCAAATCTTTGCTTCTGGGGGTCCATGTAAGTGTCTTCTGGTCTGTGGAATGTAAAATAAGAGCACTGTTGGCCTATAACGTGCTGTTTTCACTAAAAATATAAAATAACAAGTGTTAAAGGTAGGGTAAGTGATTTTCTTTTGTTAAAATAAGTGTTAAATAGCTCTATAATCTGATAGTACTCATTGCTATAGACTGTTTGTTCAGTAACATGAGTATCCATGTCTCTCCAGCTCTTTATTAAACAGAAAATGCCTTTTCAGGTCAGGATATCAGGATATAGAACTCAGGATAGAGATTAAACAAGTGAAATTGGAAGTGATGACACAAAGAAATGAGAATGTAAAATTGGAACTGGAACACTATAAAAATGAAGCTGATAGATGGGTACTCTCCTGATTGGCTGAAATGGTGTCACCTACCTGGAAATTTATTTAATGTATATCAAAGAGCTGGAGAGACAGAGAGAGCCCTGTTACTGAACAAACACTTTATAGCAATGATTACTATCAGAATATAGAGCTTTAACCCATAACAAAACCCTTTTTGTTTTAACCAAAAAAATATCACTTACCCTACCTTTAGAGGGTTCCTGTCATCTGCATCAGGAGAGTTTCTATACTGCCTCAGCAGCAGGAACCTCAGCTGTAACACATACCAGCAAGTGTAAGTATTGAGCTGGAGACTTCTTCCATCTGTATACCCTTTGACTGAATTTTCCCACCTGGGGCTATCATCTTTATGTGGATGTATTTCACATTTCATCTCCCATAATGGGGTGTTTGGGTGAAAAGCATAGTTAAGTCACAATGTTTTGAATTTCTTTTCTTTTTTCTCGTGAGTAAAAAGTCATATAGTGAAGTTGAATTGAGTCCAAAGTAATGGGTAGTGTGGAAGACAGCTGAAGAAGCGATAGGTAGGGTGGAACTGATGGAGTCAGGGGTGATTTGTGAGAGAAGGGTTCCAGCTAGAGTGAGAGGGAAGATGTGTACGGCTTGGAAATGGTGGCACTGATGAAAAGACAGGAGGCGAAACTAGAGGTGGCAAAATTGAGGATGCCAATGATTACATTGGAGGATTAGCCCAGGTTAGAAGGTTTTGGGATAAAGCAAGAGAGGCGAGGTTTGGATGTTTGTTTGGATATATACGGAGGAGGGATGAGAGGTATATTGGGAGAAGGATGCTGAAGATGGAGCTGCCAGGCAAGAGGAGAAGAGGTAGGCCAAAGATGAAGTTTATGAATGCGGAGGGAGACGACATGCAGGTGGCTAGAGTGACCAAGGAAGATGCCGAAAACAGAAGCAGATGGAAACAGATGATGTGGCGCACCCTGATGGGAATTGGCCGGAAAAAAAGAAAGAAGTGAAAACAAGTATTTTTCATTGTATTTTGATTTGATCCACAGATTGCAGGAGTTTAGCCATCAGTTCGACAACATGACCTCACATCAGCAGCAAGTGGTCCTGACGGAACTAATAATCCCTTTCCTGTCCCGACCACAGTCAGGACTAACTGCAATCTATCTATCTATTTTTACAATCTATTAAAATGTTATATTTTTTACAGGAAATATATTGACTGTATTTCCAGACACCTTTCAATGCCTTAATGTTTCATTCTGATATGTCCCCTTCAGACCGAGGCCGTGTGTCCAACAGCAGTGTTTACTGGTTGGAGAACAACTTTGGTGCATTCTCAGGTCTTGTGTCTGTCAGTGAATTCCTGAATCTAAACCCAGGCTTCTCCCCTGTAAGACTTTAAAGTTGTTACATTACAAAACAATGATGAATTATTAACTCCAAGAGATAATTAGTTTTTAAATATAAAATAAAGTCCAGTGGTGGTGATCACGTTTTTCTTGACTTTCTTTCCATCTAGCTGGAGGCTGTAAGGCTCCTGTCTCCAAAGCAGAGTGCAGAATATGTGGTGTTGCCTCTTCTTCCTGAGAAAGGCGTTGTCATCCACGCAGTGTTTGACTATCTGACCGAATCTCCAAAGGAGAGAGGATTGGCTGAGTTTGTGTCCCACCTTGTTATGTTCTCTGGAAAGGTAAAAACTGTGAAGTAATGATAGTAATATAAACGGTAACTATGCACATTTGGTTTAAAATCACAAACTCTTTTTGTCATTTTTCAGGGTGAAATGTCCTGCTTGTCGTACAAAATAATGTAAGTTATCTATCAGTATATTTTGTTTTTTGAAGACCAAGTAGAAATAATTTAAATCATTATTTTTGGCCTATGTTAACCCCAACTTGTTGGGTCTCAGTTTCACCAGACTGGACCTGGCCATGTTTACTCTTCCACCGAGTGTAGCATCATCCATCACATACAACAAGCTGACTTTGCTTCATCAAATTCCACCAGGTGAGATCTTCGACTGTATGTACCTGAGTTAAAAGTGATGTATCACTGTGCTGTTATGTTCACATGTTATTAGCAGTGGTTATGTTTTTCCCATTGCATTTTTAAAATCAACAAAACTTTTTCTGTCTATACTTAGGCTGCATTATCTACAGTGGAGAGGTAGGTACCTGAAATGATATTCACATTTTAAAGTCTAATTGACTAAATGTCACCAAATTAAAAACATTTCACTCTTTCTTTCTTTCCCAAGTGCAATGTTACTTCAGCAAATGGTAAGTGTATAGTAGTTTTGATTCATTGTTACGAATTGTAATGTGATTTATTTTCATAATGAATTAATTAATTAATGTTTTCACAGAAACAGACATTTGTGTTGGAATTAACAGGTGAGTGTTCTGAGGCAATGCTTACAATATCTCAAATATATTTAATTAACAAACTTTTCGTTTTGCAACTCAAGAAACATTTGATATGTTTTCCTTTTCGGCTACCAAAGCACTGCACTACAGCTCCTCCTCAACAACGGACAGATGAATGGACGTTTTTGTGACTTTGGCATTGAAGAATACACGTGTGCTTCAGTAAGCCACTTAAGTCTCTCACATTGAACGCAACAGTTATCATTTTCCAATTTTTACTTCATTAAAGGTTTCCTGTTTTTTCTGTTCTGCTTTGTCCATTATCTCCACCCAGGTGTCCATGTTGACAGCACAGGATCTGGCAGCAGTGATGAAGTGTACCCAGTCCCCCAGCTCCAATGGTTCCAGACCAGTCTGGAAGCTGTTCCTCTCTAAGACCTCTGGGGTGTTGGATGCAGCTCTGGATCTTCTTGCCAACACGGTACAAAAAGTAGCTCTAACCAGACACTGAAAACAACTTTTATGGTGAAGACAGAATGAACAATCTCTAAAACGAATTAAAAGTAACACATCTGAATTCTGAAATTATTTAAATTTAAAGCTCATGTTTTTAATCATCTTAAAAATATTTCCTAATGAAAAAAAATGCTAATAAAAATTCCCTATTCACTGTCAGGCAAACAGTCTATCAAGATTTGAAAGAATATCTCTATTATAGAGCCAGAATCTTTATCTACTATTCCATACATTAAATATCCTCACGTAATATTAATGCAAATTTAATAATATTAAATATTGACCCATGTAATCCTTCTCCTAGTCCATGACCATGACTGGTCCATCAGCGTCTGTGGTTCTGGATGTGATTGGAGAGATGAGAGTGGCAATTCTGACTGCTGGATTTCCATAGACTTTTCTGTGCACCTTCATTCTTCCTGGGGGATGATTTTGATTTTGATGACTCCGTTGCCTTTTCTCTAGCTTCACCAATAAGCTAAGAAATAAGTATTTCTCATTCTGTGTTTGATTCACCAGTTTGAAGGAGTTTAGCCATCAGTTTGACAACATGACCTCACAGCAGCAGCATTTGGGCCTGAAGGAACTAATCCTCCCTTTCCTCTCCCGACCACAGCCAGGTACTGACTAACTGCAATATCTCAATAACAGTTTGGCTCTCATTTTCAAATGTATTTGCTAAATAAATATATTCCCATTCTATTCTCAATTAGAATGGGATATCTTTACTGGAAAATGTTTTGACTGGTATTTGCAGCCATTTTTCTGTTTGAATGCCTTAATACTTTGTTCTGATCTGTCCCCTACAACAGCAGTGCTTACTGGCTGCAGAACAACTTTGGGCCATTCTCAGCCCTTGTGTCTGTCAGAGAATTCCTGAATCTCAACCCAGGCTTCTCCCCTGTAAGACTTCATCGCTGCCACATAAAAAAAAACTCTAAAGAATGATTAGACCAAATAGTTACCTTATTATTATCGAATAAAATCCAGTGGTGGTGATAATCTTTTCTTGACTGTCTTTCTGTCCAGCTGGAGGCTGTAAGGCTCCTGTCTCCAAAGCAGAGTGCAGAACTTGTGGTGTTGCCTCTTCCTGCTGAGAAAGACGTTGTCATCAACGCAGTGTTTGACTCCCTGACTGCATCTCCAACTGGATTGGCTGAGTTTGTGTCCCACCTTGTTATGTTCTCTGGAACGGTAAAAAACATAAAGTAAAGATAATAGAAAATGTAACCATGCACATTAAGGTTTGAAATGACAACATATTTTTGCCACTTTTCAGGGAAACATTTCCTGCTCATCATACCAAATAATGTAAGTAGATCCATCAATATATAGTATTATGGTTTTTGAAGACAGGTAGATGTGATTTCATTCGTTATTATTGGCTGATGTTAACCCCTGACTTGTTGGGTCTCAGTTTCACCAGACTGGACCAGGCCATGCCTACTCTTCCTCAGAGTGTGGCATCATCCATCGCATACGTGAAGCTAACTTTAGCTCATCACGTTCCACCAGGTGAGATCTTCTATCTACATGACGTAAACATTGCCGTTACATTTACATTTTATTTGTATTGGTTATTTTGCTTTTCCATGGTGTTTTAGAAATGAACAAAATCCTAATATCTGCACTTTTCTTTTCTTAGGCTGCATCATATACAGTGGAGAGGTAGTTTTCAAATAATTGTAGTGGAGTAACAGTACAATATTTGCCTCTGTGATGTAAGTAAAAGTATAGACAATTGGAAATACTCCAGTAAAGTAAAAGTACCTTCTAATTGTTCTTAAGTACAGTACTTTAGTAAATGTACTTAGTTACTTTACACCACTGGATATTTCATACCAGTGTATTGAAGGATATTTCTTTCTCTTCCACAGGGAAGTCATGTGGCTCTGCTGGGGAAATCTCCAACGGTCAGTTTGTGTACACCGGATCAAAGTTTGGAGACTCTGCTACAGGTGTCTGTGATGAAGGGTAAGAACATTATAAATATATATAATAAGAACTAGGGCTGGGACTCGATTAAAAACATTTATCAAATTAATTAGAGGCTTTGTAATGAATTAATCGAAATTAATCACATTTTAATCGCATATCAATATTTTACTTGAGAACAGGGAAAGGCAATTTTTTCATACGTCTTTTAAGTACATGTAAAAAAATGAAAGGCTTACAAATACTAAAAAGAAGGAAAAACGTTGCGACGCTGAGGAGCGTGTACAGAAGCAGCCTTCCCCCTCCATTGGCGCTCCCATATAATGGGAATTCAATACCCATATAACAATGAATTCAATACCCATATAACAATGAATTCAATACCCATATAACAATGAATTCAATACCCATATAACAATGAATTCAATACCCATACTTCTAGCTTCACATGTGTACTTTTTATAGAATGTCATATCAGAAGACCGAGCATCGCAGTGTAAAGAATAGTTCTACCCTTCCATTCAGAGCTCTGTCTTGAAGGAGCAATGTCTGTCCCGGATAGCGCAAGCTCTGAAGCTCATATCCACCTCTGACTGAAAGGAGCCTTGCCTTTAGGGACAGTGTGTCAATAGGATTAATCTGTTGATTCGTTCTATCTTTAATCGAGTGTTGATTCCAAGTTCCTTGGAATCTATAAGCGAATAATACTTCCCCTCCCTACCGGCGTCTATAAGGTTTATGTGGCATCACTGACTGTACTCTTGCCTTGAAGACGGTCCGTGTCCGCCGGGATATGGCTCTTGTCTGGAAGGGTAGAACTATTCTCTATTCTCTACGCTGCAAGGGTCTGTCTTCTGATGTGACAATTCTATAAAAAGCGCAAATGTGACGCTAGACTTCTGGTCATTAAATTTGTGCAATTATAATGCTCGGAGGAGGTTGGCCCCCAGACGTGCGGCACGCAACCCTACCGAACTACTGGTGCCCACGAACCAGCCCCCAACTATGGGACAAATAGTACCACTGCCTAGTCTCGGAGGAGGTTGGCCCCCGGACGTGCGGCACGCAAGCCTACCGAACTACTGGTGCCCACGAACCAGCCCCCAACTATGGGTTAAATAGTACCACTGCCTAGTCTCGGAGGAGGTTGGCCCCCAGACGTGCGGCACGCAAGCCTACCGAACTACTGGTGCCCACGAACCAGCCCCCAACTATGGGACAAATAGTACCACTGCCTAGTCTCGGAGGAGGTTGGCCCCCGGACGTGCGGCACGCAAGCCTACCGAACTACTGGTGCCCACGAACCAGCCCCCAACTATGGGTTAAATAGTACCACTGCCTAGTCTCGGAGGATGTTGGCCCCCGGACGTGCGGCACGCAAGCCTACCGAACTACTGGTGCCCCAGCTGCACTGGTTCCAGACCAGTCTGGAAGCTGTTCCTCTCCAAGGCCTCTGGGGTGTTGGATGCAGCTCTTGATCTTCTAGCCAACACGGTACAAAAACTAGATCTAACCAGACACTGAAATAAACTGAAACTAAACTGCTAAGTGTTATGGCAAAGATAGAATGACCAATCACTGAAACTAATTAAAATGAACAATGATGACTGAGTTAGTACATCTCAGACCTACACATAATTACAGTCTATGTTTATAATTAGTAATTATAAAATGCACCAATGCAAAATAAAAATAAAAAATCAATTATTTCTGCCCAGAAGCTGTTATTTGTCCACATAAAGTCCACCCAGGTTTGGAATGAAAGTTCTCTATGAGCTCACCAAATGAGCTCACACGTAATGCACATTTAAATGAAATATTGACCCATGTAATCCTTCCCCTAGTCCATGACGATGACTGGTCCATCGGCGTCTGCGGTTCTGGATGTGATTGGAGAGCTGAGAGTGTCGATTCTGACTGATGAACAGTTGAGGGACAGTGATGTCATTGGGAAGTGGTTCTCTGGACGTTTGAGAGGGTTCCTGTCATCTGCATCAGGAGAGTTTCTATACTGCCTCAGCAGCAGGAACCTCAGCTGTAACACATACCAGCAAGTGTAAGTATTGAGCTGGAGACTTCGGTCATCTGTATACCCTTTGACTGAATTTTCCCACCTGGGGCTATCATCTTTATGTGGATGTATTTCACATTTCATCTCCCATAATGGGGTGTTTGGGTGAAAAGCATAGTTAAGTCACAATGTTTTCAATTTATTTTCTTTTTTCTCGTGAGTAAAAAGTCATATAGTGAAGTTGAATTGAGTCCAAAGTAATGGGTAGTGTGGAAGACAGCTGAAGAAGCGATAGGTAGGGTGGAACTGATGGAGTCAGGGGTGATTTGTGAGAGAAGGGTTCCAGCTAGAGTGAGAGGGAAGATGTGTACGGCTTGGAAATGGTGGCACTGATGAAAAGACAGGAGGCGGAACTAGAGGTGGCAAAATTGAGGATGCCAATGATTACATTGGAGGATTAGCCCAGGTTAGAAGGTTTTGGGATAAAGCAAGAGAGGCGAGGTTTGGATGTTTGTTTGGATATGTACGGAGGAGGGATGAGAGGTATATTGGGAGAAGGATGCTGAAGATGGAGCTGCCAGGCAAGAGGAGAAGAGGTAGACCAAAGATGAAGTTTATGAATGCGGAGGGAGACGACATGCAGGTGGCTAGAGTGACCAAGGAAGATGCCGAAAACAGAAGCAGATGGAAACAGATGATGTGGCGCACTCTGATGGGAATTGGCCGGAAAAAAAAGAAAGAAGTGAAAACAAGTATTTTTCATTGTATTTTGATTTGATCCACAGATTGCAGGAGTTTAGCCATCAGTTCGACAACATGACCTCACATCAGCAGCAAGTGGTCCTGACGGCACTAATAATCCCTTTCCTGTCCCGACCACAGTCAGGACTAACTGCAATCTATCTATCTATTTTTACAATCTATTAAAATGTTATATTTTTTTACAGGAAATATATTGACTGTATTTCCAGACACCTTTCAATGCCTTAATGTTTCATTCTGATATGTCCCCTTCAGACCGAGGCCGTGTGTCCAACAGCAGTGTTTACTGGTTGGAGAACAACTTTGGTGCATTCTCAGGTCTTGTGTCTGTCAGTGAATTCCTGAATCTAAACCCAGGCTTCTCCCCTGTAAGACTTTAAAGTTGTTACATTACATAACAATGATGAATTATTAACTCCAAGAGATAATTACCTTTTAAATATAAAATAAAGTCCAGTGGTGGTGATCACGTTTTTCTTGACTTTCTTTCCATCTAGCTGGAGGCTGTAAGGCTCCTGTCTCCAAAGCAGAGTGCAGAATTTGTGGTGTTGCCTCTTCTTCCTGAGAAAGACGTTGTCACCCACGCAGTGTTTGACTATCTGACCGAATCTCCAAAGGAGAGAGGATTGGCTGAGTTTGTGTCCCACCTTGTTATGTTCTCTGGAAAGGTAAAAACTGTGAAGTAATGATAGTAATATAAACGGTAACTATGCACATTTGGTTTAAAATCACAAACTCTTTTTGTAATTTTTCAGGGTGAAATTTCCTGCTTGTCGTACAAAATAATGTAAGTTATCTATCAGTATATTTTGTTTTTTGAAGACCAAGTAAAAATAATTTAAATCATTATTTTTGGCCTATGTTAACCCCAACTTGTTGGGTCTCAGTTTCACCAGACTGGACCTGGCCATGTTTACTCTTCCACCGAGTGTAGCATCATCCATCACATACAACAAGCTGACTTTGCTTCATCAAATTCCACCAGGTGAGATCTTCGACTGTATGTACCTGAGTTAAAAGTGATGTATCACTGTGCTGTTATGTTCACATGTTATTAGCAGTGGTTATGTTTTTCCCATTGCATTTTTAAAATCAACAAAACTTTTTCTGTCTATACTTAGGCTGCATTATCTACAGTGGAGAGGTAGGCACCTGAAATGATATTCACATTTTAAAGTCTAATTGACTAAATGTCACCAAATTAAAAACATTTCACTCTTTCTTTCTTTCCCAAGTGCAATGTTACTTCAGCAAATGGTAAGTGTATAGTAGTTTTGATTCATTGTTACGAATTGTAATGTGATTTATTTTCATAATGAATTAATTAATTAATGTTTTCACAGAAACAGACATTTGTGTTGGAATTAACAGGTGAGTGTTCTGAGGCAATGCTTACAATATCTCAAATATATTTAATGAACAAACTTTTCGTTTTGCAACTCAAGAAACATTTGATATGTTTTCCTTTTCGGCTACCAAAGCACTGCACTACAGCTCCTCCTCAACAATGGACAGATGAATGGACGTTTTTGTGACTTTGGCATTGAAGAATACACGTGTGCTTCAGTAAGCCACTTAAGTCTCTCACATTGAACGCAACAGTTATCATTTTCCAATTTTTACTTCATTAAAGGTTTCCTGTTTTTTCTGTTCTGCTTTGTCCATTATCTCCACCCAGGTGTCCATGTTGACAGCACAGGATCTGGCAGCAGTGATGAAGTGTAACCAGTCCCCCAGCTCCACTGGTTCCAGACCAGTCTGGAAGCTGTTCCTCTCTAAGACCTCTGGGGTGTTGGATGCAGCTCTGGATCTTCTTGCCAACACGGTACAAAAAGTAGCTCTAACCAGACACTGAAAACAACTTTTATGGTGAAGACAGAATGAACAATCTCTAAAACGAATTAAAAGTAACACATCTGAATTCTGAAATTATTTAAATTTAAAGCTCATGTTTTTAATCATCTTAAAAAGATTTCCTAATGAAAAAAAAATGCTAATAAAAATTCCCTATTCACTGTCAGGCAAACAGTCTATCAAGATTTGAAAGAATATCTCTATTATAGAGCCAGAATCTTTATCTACTATTCCATACATTAAATATCCTCACGTAATATTAATGCAAATTTAATAATATTAAATATTGACCCATGTAATCCTTCTACTAGTCCATGACCATGACTGGTCCATCAGCGTCTGTGGTTCTGGATGTGATTGGAGAGATGAGAGTGGCAATTCTGACTGCTGGATTTCCATAGACTTTTCTGTGCACATTCATTCTTCCTGGGGGATGATTTTGATTTTGATGACTCCGTTGCCTTTTCTCTAGCTTCACCAATAAGCTAAGAAATAAGTATTTCTCATTCTGTGTTTGATTCACCAGTTTGAAGGAGTTTAGCCATCAGTTTGACAACATGACCTCACAGCAGCAGCATTTGGGCCTGAAGGAACTAATCCTCCCTTTCCTCTCCCGACCACAGCCAGGTACTGACTAACTGCAATATCTCAATAACAGTTTGGCTCTCATTTTCAAATGTATTTGCTAAATAAATATATTCCCATTCTATTCTCAATTAGAATGGGATATCTTTACTGGAAAATGTTTTGACTGGTATTTGCAGCCATTTTTCTGTTTGAATGCCTTAATACTTTGCTCTGATCTGTCCCCTACAACAGCAGTGCTTACTGGCTGCAGAACAACTTTGGGCCATTCTCAGCCCTTGTGTCTGTCAGAGAATTCCTGAATCTCAACCCAGGCTTCTCCCCTGTAAGACTTCATCGCTGCCACATAGAAACAAACTCTAAAGAATGATTAGACCAAATAGTTACCTTATTATTATCAAATAAAATCCAGTGGTGGTGATAATCTTTTCTTGACTGTCTTTCTGTCCAGCTGGAGGCTGTAAGGCTCCTGTCTCCAAAGCAGAGTGCAGAACTTGTGGTGTTGCCTCTTCCTGCTGAGAAAGACGTTGTCATCAACGCAGTGTTTGACTCCCTGACTGCATCTCCAACTGGATTGGCTGAGTTTGTGTCCCACCTTGTTATGTTCTCTGGAACATTGAAAAACATAAAGTAAAGATAATAGAAAATGTAACCATGCACATTAAGGTTTGAAATGACAACATATTTTTGCCACTTTTCAGGGAAACATTTCCTGCTCATCATACCAAATAATGTAAGTAGATCCATCAATATATAGTATTATGGTTTTTGAAGACAGGTAGATGTGATTTCATTCGTTATTATTGGCTGATGTTAACCCCTGACTTGTTGGGTCTCAGTTTCACCAGACTGGACCAGGCCATGCCTACTCTTCCTCAGAGTGTGGCATCATCCATCGCATACGTGAAGCTAACTTTAGCTCATCACGTTCCACCAGGTGAGATCTTCTATCTACATGACGTAAACACTGCCGTTACATTTACATTTTATTTGTATTGGTTATTTTGCTTTTCCATGGTGTTTTAGAAATGAACAAAATCCTAATATCTGCACTTTTCTTTTCTTAGGCTGCATCATATACAGTGGAGAGGTAGTTTTCAAATAATTGTAGTGGAGTAACAGTACAATATTTGCCTCTGAGATGTAAGTAAAAGTATAGACAATTGGAAATACTCCAGTAAAGTAAAAGTACCTTCTAATTGTTCTTAAGTACAGTACTTTAGTAAATGTACTTAGTTACTTTACACCACTGGATATTTCATACCAGTGTATTGAAGGATATTTCTTTCTCTTCCACAGGGAAGTCATGTGGCTCTGCTGGGGAAATCTCCAACGGTCAGTTTGTGTACACCGGATCAAAGTTTGGAGACTCTGCTACAGGTGTCTGTGATGAAGGGTAAGAACATTATAAATATATATAATAAGATCTAGGGCTGGGACTCGATTAAAAACATTTATCAAATTAATTAGAGGTTTTGTAATGAATTAATCGAAATGAATCATATTTTAATCGCATATCAATATTTTACTTGAGAACAGGGAAAGGCAATTTTTTCATACGTCTTTTAAGTACATGTAAAAAAATGAAAGGCTTAAAAATACTAAAAAGAAGGAAAAACGTTGCGACGCTGAGGAGCGTGTACAGAAGCAGCCTTCCCCCTCCATTGTCGTCCCATATAATGGGAATTCAATACCCATATAACAATGAATTCAATACCCATATAACAATGAATTCAATACCCATATAACAATGAATTCAATACCCATATAACAATGAATTCAATACCCATATAACAATGAATTCAATACCCATACTTCTAGCTTCACATGTGTACTTTTTATAGAATGCCATATCAGAAGACCGAGCATCGCAGTGTAAAGAATAGTTCTACCCTTCCATTCAGAGCTCTGTCTTGAAGGAGCAATGTCTGTCCCGGATAGCGCAAGCTCTGAAGCTCATATCCACCTCTGACTGAAAGGAGCCTTGCCTTTAGGGACAGTGTGTCAATAGGATTAATCTGTTAATTCGTTCTATCTTTAATCGAGTGTTGATTCCAAGTTCCTTGGAATCTATAAGCGAATAATACTTCCCCTCCCTACCGGCGTCTATAAGGTTTATGTGGCATCACTGACTGTACTCTTGCCTTGAAGACGGTCCGTGTCCGCCGGGATATGGCTCTTGTCTGGAAGGGTAGAACTATTCTCTATTCTCTACGCTGCAAGGGTCTGTCTTCTGATGTGACAATTCTATAAAAAGCGCAAATGTGACGCTAGACTTCTGGTCATTAAATTTGTGCAATTATAATGCTCGGAGGAGGTTGGCCCCCAGACGTGCGGCACGCAAGCCTACCGAACTACTGGCGCCCACGAACCAGCCCCCAACTATGGGACAAATAGTACCACTGCCTAGTCTCGGAGGAGGTTGGCCCCCGGACGTGCGGCACGCAAGCCTACCGAACTACTGGTGCCCACGAACCAGCCCCCAACTATGGGTTAAATAGTACCACTGCCTAGTCTCGGAGGAGGTTGGCCCCCAGACGTGCGGCACGCAAGCCTACCGAACTACTGGTGCCCACGAACCAGCCCCCAACTATGGGTTAAATAGTACCACTGCCTAGTCTCGGAGGAGGTTGGCCCCCGGACGTGCGGCACACAAGCCTACCGAACTACTGGTGCCCACGAACCAGCCCCCAACTATGGGACAAATAGTACCACTGCCTAGTCTCGGAGGAGGTTGGCCCCCGGACGTGCGGCACGCAAGCCTATCGAACTACTGGTGCCCACGAACCAGCCCCCAACTATGGGTTAAATAGTACCACTGCCTAGTCTCGGAGGATGTTGGCCCCCGGACGTGCGGCACGCAAGCCTACCGAACTACTGGTGCCCCAGCTGCACTGGTTCCAGACCAGTCTGGAAGCTGTTCCTCTCCAAGGCCTCTGGGGTGTTGGATGCAGCTCTTGATCTTCTAGCCAACACGGTACAAAAACTAGATCTAACCAGACACTGAAATAAACTGAAACTAAACTGCTAAGTGTTATGGCAAAGATAGAATGACCAATCACTGAAACGAATTAAAATGAACAATGATGACTGAGTTAGTACATCTCAGACCTACACGTAATTACAGTCTATGTTTATAATTAGTAATTATAAAATGCACCAATGCAAAATAAAAATAAAAAATCAATTATTTCTGCCCAGAAGCTGTTATTTGTCCACATAAAGTCCACCCAGGTTTGGAATGAAAGTTCTCTATGAGCTCACCAAATGAGCTCACACGTAATGCACATTTAAATGAAATATTGACCCATGTAATCCTTCCCCTAGTCCATGACGATGACTGGTCCATCGGCGTCTGCGGTTCTGGATGTGATTGGAGAGCTGAGAGTGTCGATTCTGACTGATGAACAGTTGAGGGACAGTGATGTCATTGGGAAGTGGTTCTCTGGACGTTTGAGAGGGTTCCTGTCATCTGCATCAGGAGAGTTTCTATACTGCCTCAGCAGCAGGAACCTCAGCTGTAACACATACCAGCAAGTGTAAGTATTGAGCTGGAGACTTCGGTCATCTGTATACCCTTTGACTGAATTTTCCCACCTGGGGCTATCATCTTTATGTGGATGTATTTCACATTTCATCTCCCATAATGGGGTGTTTGGGTGAAAAGCATAGTTAAGTCACAATGTTTTCAATTTATTTTCTTTTTTCTCGTGAGTAAAAAGTCATATAGTGAAGTTGAATTGAGTCCAAAGTAATGGGTAGTGTGGAAGAGAGCTGAAGAAGCGATAGGTAGGGTGGAACTGATGGAGTCAGGGGTGATTTGTGAGAGAAGGGTTCCAGCTAGAGTGAGAGGGAAGATGTGTACGGCTTGGAAATGGTGGCACTGATGAAAAGACAGGAGGCGGAACTAGAGGTGGCAAAATTGAGGATACCAATGATTACATTGGAGGATTAGCCCAGGTTAGAAGGTTTTGGGATAAAGCAAGAGAGGCGAGGTTTGGATGTTTGTTTGGATATATACGGAGGAGGGATTAGAGGTATATTGGGAGAAGGATGCTGAAGATGGAGCTGCCAGGCAAGAGGAGAAGAGGTAGATCAAAGATGAAGTTTATGAATGCGGAGGGAGACGACATGCAGGTGGCTAGAGTGACCAAGGAAGATGCCGAAAACAGAAGCAGATGGAAACAGATGATGTGGCGCACCCTGATGGGAATTGGCCGGAAAAAAAAGAAAGAACTGAAAACAAGTATTTTTCATTGTATTTTGATTTGATCCACAGATTGCAGGAGTTTAGCCATCAGTTCGACAACATGACCTCACATCAGCAGCAAGTGGTCCTGACGGCACTAATAATCCCTTTCCTGTCCCGACCACAGTCAGGACTAACTGCAATCTATCTATCTATTTTTACAATCTATTAAAATGTTATATTTTTTACAGGAAATATATTGACTGTATTTCCAGACACCTTTCAATGCCTTAATGTTTCATTCTGATCTGTCCCCTTCAGACCGAGGCCGTGTGTCCAACAGCAGTGTTTACTGGTTGGAGAACAACTTTGGTGCATTCTCAGGTCTTGTGTCTGTCAGTGAATTCCTGAATCTAAACCCAGGCTTCTCCCCTGTAAGACTTTAAAGTTGTTACATTACAAAACAATGATGAATTATTAACTCCAAGAGATAATTACTTTTTAAATATAAAATAAAGTCCAGTGGTGGTGATCACGTTTTTCTTGACTTTCTTTCCATCTAGCTGGAGGCTGTAAGGCTCCTGTCTCCAAAGCAGAGTGCAGAATTTGTGGTGTTGCCTCTTCTTCCTGAGAAAGACGTTGTCATCCACGCAGTGTTTGACTATCTGACCGAATCTCCAAAGGAGAGAGGATTGGCTGAGTTTGTGTCCCACCTTGTTATGTTCTCTGGAAAGGTAAAAACTGTGAAGTAATGATAGTAATATAAACGGTAACTATGCACATTTGGTTTAAAATCACAAACTCTTTTTGTAATTTTTCAGGGTGAAATTTCCTGCTTGTCGTACAAAATAATGTAAGTTATCTATCAGTATATTTTGTTTTTTGAAGACCAAGTAGAAATAATTTAAATCATTATTTTTGGCCTATGTTAACCCCAACTTGTTGGGTCTCAGTTTCACCAGACTGGACCTGGCCATGTTTACTCTTCCACCGAGTGTAGCATCATCCATCACATACAACAAGCTGACTTTGCTTCATCAAATTCCACCAGGTGAGATCTTCGACTGTATGTACCTGAGTTAAAAGTGATGTATCACTGTGCTGTTATGTTCACATGTTATTAGCAGTGGTTATGTTTTTCCCATTGCATTTTTAAAATCAACAAAACTTTTTCTGTCTATACTTAGGCTGCATTATCTACAGTGGAGAGGTAGGTACCTGAAATGATATTCACATTTTAAAGTCTAATTGACTAAATGTCACCAAATTAAAAACATTTCACTCTTTCTTTCTTTCCCAAGTGCAATGTTACTTCAGCAAATGGTAAGTGTATAGTAGTTTTGATTCATTGTTACGAATTGTAATGTGATTTATTTTCATAATGAATTAATTAATTAATGTTTTCACAGAAACAGACATTTGTGTTGGAATTAACAGGTGAGTGTTCTGAGGCAATGCTTACAATATCTCAAATATATTTAATGAACAAACTTTTCGTTTTGCAACTCAAGAAACATTTGATATGTTTTCCTTTTCGGCTACCAAAGCACTGCACTACAGCTCCTCCTCAACAACGGACAGATGAATGGACGTTTTTGTGACTTTGGCATTGAAGAATACACGTGTGCTTCAGTAAGCCACTTAAGTCTCTCACATTGAACGCAACAGTTATCATTTTCCAATTTTTACTTCATTAAAGGTTTCCTGTTTTTTCTGTTCTGCTTTGTCCATTATCTCCACCCAGGTGTCCATGTTGACAGCACAGGATCTGGCAGCAGTGATGAAGTGTAACCAGTCCCCCAGCTCCACTGGTTCCAGACCAGTCTGGAAGCTGTTCCTCTCTAAGACCTCTGGGGTGTTGGATGCAGCTCTGGATCTTCTTGCCAACACGGTACAAAAAGTAGCTCTAACCAGACACTGAAAACAACTTTTATGGTGAAGACAGAATGAACAATCTCTAAAACGAATTAAAAGTAACACATCTGAATTCTGAAATTATTTAAATTTAAAGCTCATGTTTTTAATCATCTTAAAAAGATTTCCTAATGAAAAAAAAATGCTAATAAAAATTCCCTATTCACTGTCAGGCAAACAGTCTATCAAGATTTGAAAGAATATCTCTATTATAGAGCCAGAATCTTTATCTACTATTCCATACATTAAATATCCTCACGTAATATTAATGCAAATTTAATAATATTAAATATTGACCCATGTAATCCTTCTCCTAGTCCATGACCCTGACTGGTCCATCAGCGTCTGTGGTTCTGGATGTGATTGGAGAGATGAGAGTGGCAATTCTGACTGCTGGATTTCCATAGACTTTTCTGTGCACCTTCATTCTTCCTGGGGGATGATTTTGATTTTGATGACTCCGTTGCCTTTTCTCTAGCTTCACCAATAAGCTAAGAAATAAGTATTTCTCATTCTGTGTTTGATTCACCAGTTTGAAGGAGTTTAGCCATCAGTTTGACAACATGACCTCACAGCAGCAGCATTTGGGCCTGAAGGAACTAATCCTCCCTCTCCTCTCCCGACCACAGCCAGGTACTGACTAACTGCAATATCTCAATAACAGTTTGGCTCTCATTTTCAAATGTATTTGCTAAATAAATATATTCCCATTCTATTCTCAATTAGAATGGGATATCTTTACTGGAAAATGTTTTGACTGGTATTTGCAGCCATTTTTCTGTTTGAATGCCTTAATACTTTGTTCTGATCTGTCCCCTACAACAGCAGTGCTTACTGGCTGCAGAACAACTTTGGGCCATTCTCAGCCCTTGTGTCTGTCAGAGAATTCATGAATCTCAACCCAGGCTTCTCCCCTGTAAGACTTCATCGCTGCCACATAAAAAAAACCTCTAAAGAATGATTAGACCAAATAGTTACCTTATTATTATCAAATAAAATCCAGTGGTGGTGATAATCTTTTCTTGACTGTCTTTCTGTCCAGCTGGAGGCTGTAAGGCTCCTGTCTCCAAAGCAGAGTGCAGAACTTGTGGTGTTGCCTCTTCCTGCTGAGAAAGACGTTGTCATCAACGCAGTGTGTGACTCCCTGACTGCATCTCCAACTGGATTGGCTGAGTTTGTGTCCCACCTTGTTATGTTCTCTGGAACGGTAAAAAAACATAAAGTAAAGATAATAGAAAATGTAACCATGCACATTAAGGTTTGAAATGCAACATATTTTTGCCACTTTTCAGGGAAACATTTCCTGCTCATCATACCAAATAATGTAAGTAGATCCATCAATATATAGTATTATGGTTTTTGAAGAAATGTAGATGTGATTTCATTCGTTATTATTGGCTGATGTTAACCCCTGACTTGTTGGGTCTCAGTTTCACCAGACTGGACCAGGCCATGCCTACTCTTCCTCAGAGTGTGGCATCATCCATCGCATACGTGAAGCTAACTTTAGCTCATCACGTTCCACCAGGTGAGATCTTCTATCTACATGACGTAAACATTGCCGTTACATTTACATTTTATTTGTATTGGTTATTTTGCTTTTCCATGGTGTTTTAGAAATGAACAAAATCCTAATATCTGCACTTTTCTTTTCTTAGGCTGCATCATATACAGTGGAGAGGTAGTTTTCAAATAATTGTAGTGGAGTAACAGTACAATATTTGCCTCTGAGATGTAAGTAAAAGTATAGACAATTGGAAATACTCCAGTAAAGTAAAAGTACCTTCTAATTGTTCTTAAGTACAGTACTTTAGTAAATGTACTTAGTTACTTTACACCACTGGATATTTCATACCAGTGTATTGAAGGATATTTCTTTCTCTTCCACAGGGAAGTCATGTGGCTCTGCTGGGGAAATCTCCAACGGTCAGTTTGTGTACACCGGATCAAAGTTTGGAGACTCTGCTACAGGTGCCTGTGATGAAGGGTAAGAACATTATAAATATATATAATAAGAACTAGGTCTGGGACTCGATTAAAAACATTTATCAAATTAATTAGAGGCTTTGTAATGAATTAATCGAAATGAATCACATTTTAATCGCATATCAATATTTTACTTGAGAACAGGGAAAGGCAATTTTTTCATACGTCTTTTAAGTACATGTAAAAAAATAAAAGCCTTAAAAATACTAAAAAGAAGGAAAAACGTTGCGACGCTGAGGAGCGTGTACAGAAGCAGCCTTCCCCCTCCATTGGCGCTCCCATATAATGGGAATTCAATACCCATATAACAATGAATTCAATACCCATATAACAATGAATTCAATACCCATATAACAATGAATTCAATACCCATACTTCTAGCTTCACATGTGTACTTTTTATAGAATGTCATATCAGAAGACCGAGCATCGCAGTGTAAAGAATAGTTCTACCCTTCCATTCAGAGCTCTGTCTTGAAGGAGCAATGTCTGTCCCGGATAGCGCAAGCTCTGAAGCTCATATCCACCTCTGACTGAAAGGAGCCTTGCCTTTAGGGACAGTGTGTCAATAGGATTAATCTGTTGATTCGTTCTATCTTTAATCGAGTGTTGATTCCAAGTTCCTTGGAATCTATAAGCGAATAATACTTCCCCTCCCTACCGGCGTCTATAAGGTTTATGTGGCATCACTGACTGTACTCTTGCCTTGAAGACGGTCCGTGTCCGCCGGGATATGGCTCTTGTCTGGAAGGGTATAACTATTCTCTATTCTCTACGCTGCAAGGGTCTGTCTTCTGATGTGACAATTCTATAAAAAGCGCAAATGTGACGCTAGACTTCTAGTCATTAAATTTGTGCAATTATAATGCTCGGAGGAGGTTGGCCCCCAGACGTGTGGCACGCAAGCCTACCGAACTACTGGTGCCCACGAACCAGCCCCCAACTATGGGACAAATAGTACCACTGCCTAGTCTCGGAGGAGGTTGGCCCCCGGACGTGCGGCACGCAAGCCTACCGAACTACTGGTGCCCACGAACCAGCCCCCAACTATGGGTTAAATAGTACCACTGCCTAGTCTCGGAGGAGGTTGGCCCCCAGACGTGCGGCACGCAAGCCTACCGAACTACTGGTGCCCACGAACCAGCCCCCAACTATGGGTTAAATAGTACCACTGCCTAGTCTCGGAAGAGGTTGCCCCCCGGAAGTACGGCACGCAAGCCTACCGAACTACTGGTGCCCACGAACCAGCCCCCAACTATGGGACAAATAGTACCACGGCCTAGTCTCGGAGGAGGTTGGCCCCCGGACGTGCGGCACGCAAGCCTACCGAACTACTGGTGCCCACGAACCAGCCCCCAACTATGGGTTAAATAGTACCACTGCCTAGTCTCGGAGGAGGTTGGCCCCCGGACGTGCGGCACGCAAGCCTACCGAACTACTGGTGCCCACGAACCAGCCCCCAACTATGGGACAAATAGTACCACTGCCTAGTCTCGGAGGAGGTTGCCCCCCGGACGTATGGCACGCAAGCCTACCGAACTACTGGTGCCCACGAACCAGCCCCCAACTATGGGTAAAATAGTACCACTGCCTAGTCTCGGAGGATGTTGGCCCCCGGACGTGCGGCACGCAAGCCTACCGAACTACTGGTGCCCCAGCTGCACTGGTTCCAGACCAGTCTGGAAGCTGTTCCTCTCCAAGGTCTCTGGGGTGTTGGATGCAGCTCTTGATCTTCTAGCCAACACGGTACAAAAACTAGATCTAACCAGACACTGAAATAAAATGAAACTAAACTGCTAAGTGTTATGGCAAAGATAGAATGACCAATCACTGAAACTAATTAAAATGAACAATGATGACTGAGTTAGTACATCTCAGACCTACACATAATTACAGTCTATGTTTATAATTAGTAATTATAAAATGCACCAATGCAAAATAAAAATAAAAAATCAATTATTTCTGCCCAGAAGCTGTTATTTGTCCACATAAAGTCCACCCAGGTTTGGAATGAAAGTTCTCTATGAGCTCACCAAATGAGCTCACACGTAATGCACATTTAAATGAAATATTGACCCATGTAATCCTTCCCCTAGTCCATGACGATGACTGGTCCATCGGCGTCTGCGGTTCTGGATGTGATTGGAGAGCTGAGAGTGTCGATTCTGACTGATGAACAGTTGAGGGTCAGTGATGTCATTGGGAAGTGGTTCTCTGGACGTTTGAGAGGGTTCCTGTCATCTGCATCAGGAGAGTTTCTATACTGCCTCAGCAGCAGGAACCTCAGCTGTAACACATACCAGCAAGTGTAAGTATTGAGCTGGAGACTTCGGTCATCTGTATACCCTTTGACTGAATTTTCCCACCTGGGGCTATCATCTTTATGTGGATGTATTTCACATTTCATCTCCCATAATGGGGTGTTTGGGTGAAAAGCATAGTTAAGTCACAATGTTTTCAATTTATTTTCTTTTTTCTCGTGAGTAAAAAGTCATATAGTGAAGTTGAATTGAGTCCAAAGTAATGGGTAGTGTGGAAGAGAGCTGAAGAAGCGATAGGTAGGGTGGAACTGATGGAGTCAGGGGTGATTTGTGAGAGAAGGGTTCCAGAGTGAGAGGGAAGATGTGTACGGCTTGGAAATGGTGGCACTGATGAAAAGACAGGAGGCGGAACTAGAGGTGGCAAAATTGAGGATGCCAATGATTACATTGGAGGATTAGCCCAGGTTAGAAGGTTTTGGGATTAAGCAAGAGAGGCGAGGTTTGGATGTTTGTTTGGATATGTATGGAGGAGGGATGAGAGGTATATTGGGAGAAGGATGCTGAAGATGGAGCTGCCAGGCAAGAGGAGAAGAGGTAGACCAAAGATGAAGTTTATGAATGCGGAGGGAGACGACATGCAGGTGGCTAGAGTGACCAAGGAAGATGCCGAAAACAGAAGCAGATGGAAACAGATGATGTGGCGCACCCTGATGGGAATTGGCCGAAAAAAAAAGAAATAAGTGAAAACAAGTATTTTTCATTGTATTTTGATTTGATCCACAGATTGCAGGAGTTTAGCCATCAGTTCGACAACATGACCTCACATCAGCAGCAAGTGGTCCTGACGGCACTAATAATAATCCCTTTCCTGTCCCGACCACAGTCAGGACTAACTGCAATCTATCTATCTATTTTTACAATCTATTAAAATGTTATATTTTTTACAGGAAATATATTGACTGTATTTCCAGACACCTTTCAATGCCTTAATGTTTCATTCTGATCTGTCCCCTTCAGACCGAGGCCGTGTGTCCAACAGCAGTGTTTACTGGTTGGAGAACAACTTTGGTGCATTCTCAGGTCTTGTGTCTGTCAGTGAATTCCTGAATCTAAACCCAGGCTTCTCCCCTGTAAGACTTTAAAGTTGTTACATTACATAACAATGATGAATTATTAACTCCAAGAGATAATTACTTTTTAAATATAAAATAAAGTCCAGTGGTGGTGATCACGTTTTTCTTGACTTTCTTTCCATCTAGCTGGAGGCTGTAAGGCTCCTGTCTCCAAAGCAGAGTGCAGAATTTGTGGTGTTGCCTCTTCTTCCTGAGAAAGACGTTGTCATCCACGCAGTGTTTGACTATCTGACCGAATCTCCAAAGGAGAGAGGATTGGCTGAGTTTGTGTCCCACCTTGTTATGTTCTCTGGAAAGGTAAAAACTGTGAAGTAATGATAGTAATATAAACGGTAACTATGCACATTTGGTTTAAAATCACAAACTCTTTTTGTCATTGTTCAGGGTGAAATTTCCTGCTTGTCGTACAAAATAATGTAAGTTATCTATCAGTATATTTTGTTTTTTGAAGACCAAGTAGAAATAATTTAAATCATTATTTTTGGCCTATGTTAACCCCAACTTGTTGGGTCTCAGTTTCACCAGACTGGACCTGGCCATGTTTACTCTTCCACCGAGTGTAGCATCATCCATCACATACAACAAGCTGACTTTGCTTCATCAAATTCCACCAGGTGAGATCTTCGACTGTATGTACCTGAGTTAAAAGTGATGTATCACTGTGCTGTTATGTTCACATGTTATTAGCAGTGGTTATGTTTTTCCCATTGCATTTTTAAAATCAACAAAACTTTTTCTGTCTATACTTAGGCTGCATTATCTACAGTGGAGAGGTAGGTACCTGAAATGATATTCACATTTTAAAGTCTAATTGACTAAATGTCACCAAATTAAAAACATTTCACTCTTTCTTTCTTTCCCAAGTGCAATGTTACTTCAGCAAATGGTAAGTGTATAGTAGTTTTGATTCATTGTTACGAATTGTAATGTGATTTATTTTCAAAATGAATTAATTAATTAATGTTTTCACAGAAACAGACATTTGTGTTGGAATTAACAGGTGAGTGTTCTGAGGCAATGCTTACAATATCTCAAATATATTTAATGAACAAACTTTTCATTTTGCAACTCAAGAAACATTTGATATGTTTTCCTTTTCGGCTACCAAAGCACTGCACTACAGCTCCTCCTCAACAACGGACAGATGAATGGACGTTTTTGTGACTTTGGCATTGAAGAATACACGTGTGCTTCAGTAAGCCACTTAAGTCTCTCACATTGAACGCAACAGTTATCATTTTCCAATTTTTACTTCATTAAAGGTTTCCTGTTTTTTTCTGTTCTGCTTTGTCCATTATCTCCACCCAGGTGTCCATGTTGACAGCACAGGATCTGGCAGCAGTTATGAAGTGTAACCAGTCCCCCAGCTCCACTGGTTCCAGACCAGTCTGGAAGCTTTTCCTCTCTAAGACCTCTGGGGTTTTGGATGCAGCTCTGGATCTTCTTGCCAACACGGTACAAAAAGTAGCTCTAACCAGACACTGAAAACAACTTTTATGGTGAAGACAGAATGAACAATCTCTAAAACGAATTAAAAGTAACACATCTGAATTCTGAAATTATTTAAATTTAAAGCTCATGTTTTTAATAATCTTAAAAAGATTTCCTAATGAAAAAAAAATGCTAATAAAAATTCCCTATTCACTGTCAGGCAAACAGTCTATCAAGATTTGAAAGAATATCTCTATTATAGAGCCAGAATCTTTATCTACTATTCCATACATTAAATATCCTCACGTAATATTAATGCAAATTTAATAATATTAAATATTGACCCATGTAATCCTTCTTCTAGTCCATGACCATGACTGGTCCATCAGCGTCTGTGGTTCTGGATGTGATTGGAGAGATGAGAGTGGCAATTCTGACTGCTGGATTTCCATAGACTTTTCTGTGCACCTTCATTCTTCCTGGGGGATGATTTTGATTTTGATGACTCCGTTGCCTTTTCTCTAGCTTCACCAATAAGCTAAGAAATAAGTATTTCTCATTCTGTGTTTGATTCACCAGTTTGAAGGAGTTTAGCCATCAGTTTGACAACATGACCTCACAGCAGCAGCATTTGGGCCTGAAGGAACTAATCCTCCCTTTCCTCTCCCGACCACAGCCAGGTACTGACTAACTGCAATATCTCAATAACAGTTTGGCTCTCATTTTCAAATGTATTTGCTAAATAAATATATTCCCATTCTATTCTCAATTAGAATGGGATATCTTTACTAGAAAATGTTTTGACTGGTATTTGCAGCCATGTTTCTGTTTGAATGCCTTAATACTTTGTTCTGATCTGTCCCCTACAACAGCAGTGCTTACTGGCTGCAGAACAACTTTGGGCCATTCTCAGCCCTTGTGTCTGTCAGAGAATTCCTGAATCTCAACCCAGGCTTCTCCCCTGTAAGACTTCATCGCTGCCACATAAAAAAAACTTCTAAAGAATGATTAGACCAAATAGTTACCTTATTATTATCAAATAAAATCCAGTGGTGGTGATAATCTTTTCTTGACTGTCTTTCTGTCCAGCTGGAGGCTGTAAGGCTCCTGTCTCCAAAGCAGAGTGCAGAACTTGTGGTGTTGCCTCTTCCTGCTGAGAAAGACGTTGTCATCAACGCAGTGTTTGACTCCCTGACTGCATCTCCAACTGGATTGGCTGAGTTTGTGTCCCACCTTGTTATGTTCTCTGGAACGATAAAAAACATAAAGTAAAGATAATAGAAAATGTAACCATGCACATTAAGGTTTGAAAT
The DNA here is from genome assembly GCF_963454915.1 of Gymnoscopelus microlampas. Lineage (NCBI taxonomy): Eukaryota > Metazoa > Chordata > Actinopteri > Myctophiformes > Myctophidae > Gymnoscopelus > Gymnoscopelus microlampas. The sequence goes on along the minus strand of NC_139959.1, from coordinate 46,867,382 downwards.
GACAACATATTTTTGCCACTTTTCAGGGAAACATTTCCTGCTCATCATACCAAATAATGTAAGTAGATCCATCAATATATAGTATTATGGTTTTTGAGGACAGGTAGATGTGATTTCATTCGTTATTATTGGCTGATGTTAACCCCTGACTTGTTGGGTCTCAGTTTCACCAGACTGGACCAGGCCATGCCTACTCTTCCTCAGAGTGTGGCATCATCCATCGCATACGTGAAGCTAACTTTAGCTCATCACGTTCCACCAGGTGAGATCTTCTATCTACATGACGTAAACACTGCCGTTACATTTACATTTTATTTGTATTGGTTATTTTGCTTTTCCATGGTGTTTTAGAAATGAACAAAATCCTAATATCTGCACTTTTCTTTTCTTAGGCTGCATCATATACAGTGGAGAGGTAGTTTTCAAATAATTGTAGTGGAGTAACAGTACAATATTTGCCTCTGAGATGTAAGTAAAAGTATAGCCATTCGGAAATACTCCAGTAAAGTAAAAGTACCTTCTAATTGTTCTTAAGTACAGTACTTTAGTAAATGTACTTAGTTACTTTACACCACTGGATATTTCATACCAGTGTATTGAAGGATATTTCTTTCTCTTCCACAGGGAAGTCATGTGGCTCTGCTGGGGAAATCTCCAACGTTTGTGTACACCGGATCAAAGTTTGGAGACTCTGCTACAGGTGTCTGTGATGAAGGGTAAGAACATTATAAATATATATAATAAGAACTAGGGCTGGGACTCGATTAAAAACATTTATCAAATTAATTAGAGGCTTTGTAATGAATTAATCGAAATGAATCACATTTTAATCGCATATCAATATTTTACTTGAGAACAGGGAAAGGCAATTTTTTCATACGTCTTTTAAGTACATGTAAAAAAATAAAAGGCTTAAAAATACTAAAAAGAAGGAAAAACGTTGCGACGCTGAGGAGCGTGTACAGAAGCAGCCTTCCCCCTCCATTGGCGCTCCCATATAATGGGAATTCAATACCCATATAACAATGAATTCAATACCCATATAACAATGAATTCAATACCCATATAACAATGAATTCAATACCCATATAACAATGAATTCAATACCCATACTTCTAGCTTCACATGTGTACTTTTTATAGAATGTCATATCAGAAGACCGAGCATCGCAGTGTAAAGAATAGTTCTACCCTTCCATTCAGAGCTCTGTCTTGAAGGAGCAATGTCTGTCCCGGATAGCGCAAGCTCTGAAGCTCATATCCACCTCTGACTGAAAGGAGCCTTGCCTTTAGGGACAGTGTGTCAATAGGATTAATCTGTTGATTCGTTCTATCTTTAATCGAGTGTTGATTCCAAGTTCCTTGGAATCTATAAGCGAATAATACTTCCCCTCCCTACCGGCGTCTATAAGGTTTATGTGGCATCACTGACTGTACTCTTGCCTTGAAGACGGTCCGTGTCCGCCGGGATATGGCTCTTGTCTGGAAGGGTATAACTATTCTCTATTCTCTACGCTGCAAGGGTCTGTCTTCTGATGTGACAATTCTATAAAAAGCGCAAATGTGACGCTAGACTTCTGGTCATTAAATTTGTGCAATTATAATGCTCGGAGGAGGTTGGCCCCCAGACGTGCGGCATGCAAGCCTACCGAACTACTGGTGCCCACGAACCAGCCCCCAACTATGGGACAAATAGTACCACTGCCTAGTCTCGGAGGAGGTTGGCCCCCGGACGTGCGGCACGCAAGCCTACCGAACTACTGGTGCCCACGAACCAGCCCCCAACTATGGGTTAAATAGTACCACTGCCTAGTCTCGGAGGAGGTTGGCCCCCAGACGTGCGGCACGCAAGCCTACCGAACTACTGGTGCCCACGAACCAGCCCCCAACTATGGGTTAAATAGTACCACTGCCTAGTCTCGGAGGAGGTTGGCCCCCGGACGTGCGGCACGCAAGCCTACCGAACTACTGGTGCCCACGAACCAGCCCCCAACTATGGGACAAATAGTACCACGGCCTAGTCTCGGAGGAGGTTGGCCCCCGGACGTGTGGCACGCAAGCCTACCGAACTACTGGTGCCCACGAACCAGCCCCCAACTATGGGACAAATAGTACCACTGCCTAGTCTCGGAGGAGGTTGGCCCCCGGACGTGCGGCACGCAAGCCTACCGAACTACTGGTGCCCACGAACCAGCCCCCAACTATGGGTTAAATAGTACCACTGCCTAGTCTCGGAGGAGGTTGGCCCCCGGACGTGCGGCACGCAAGCCTACCGAACTACTGGTGCCCACGAACCAGCCCCCAACTATGGGACAAATAGTACCACTGCCTAGTCTCGGAGGAGGTTGCCCCCCGGAAGTACGGCACGCAAGCCTACCGAACTACTGGTGCCCACGAACCAGCCCCCAACTATGGATAAAATAGTACCACTGCCTAGTTTCGGAGGATGTTGGCCCCCGGACGTGCGGCACGCAAGCCTACCGAACTACTGGTGCCCCAGCTGCACTGGTTCCAGACCAGTCTGGAAGCTGTTCCTCTCCAAGGCCTCTGGGGTGTTGGATGCAGCTCTTGATCTTCTAGCCAACACGGTACAAAAACTAGATCTAACCAGACACTGAAATAAACTGAAACTAAACTGCTAAGTGTTATGGCAAAGATAGAATGACCAATCACTGAAACTAATTAAAATGAACAATGATGACTGAGTTAGTACATCTCAGACCTACACATAATTACAGTCTATGTTTATAATTAGTAATTATAAAATGCACCAATGCAAAATAAAAATAAAAAATCAATTATTTCTGCCCAGAAGCTGTTATTTGTCCACATAAAGTCCACCCAGGTTTGGAATGAAAGTTCTCTATGAGCTCACCAAATGAGCTCACACGTAATGCACATTTAAATGAAATATTGACCCATGTAATCCTTCCCCTAGTCCATGACGATGACTGGTCCATCGGCGTCTGCGGTTCTGGATGTGATTGGAGAGCTGAGAGTGTCGATTCTGACTGATGAACAGTTGAGGGTCAGTGATGTCATTGGGAAGTGGTTCTCTGGACGTTTGAGAGGGTTCCTGTCATCTGCATCAGGAGAGTTTCTATACTGCCTCAGCAGCAGGAACCTCAGCTGTAACACATACCAGCAAGTGTAAGTATTGAGCTGGAGACTTCGGTCATCTGTATACCCTTTGACTGAATTTTCCCACCTGGGGCTATCATCTTTATGTGGATGTATTTCACATTTCATCTCCCATAATGGGGTGTTTGGGTGAAAAGCATAGTTAAGTCACAATGTTTTCAATTTATTTTCTTTTTTTCTCGTGAGTAAAAAGTCATATAGTGAAGTTGAATTGAGTCCAAAGTAATGGGTAGTGTGGAAGAGAGCTGAATAAGCGATAGGTAGGGTGGAACTGATGGAGTCAGGGGTGATTTGTGAGAGAAGGGTTCCAGAGTGAGAGGGAAGATGTGTACGGCTTGGAAATGGTGGCACTGATGAAAAGACAGGAGGCGGAACTAGAGGTGGCAAAATTGAGGATGCCAATGATTACATTGGAGGATTAGCCCAGGTTAGAAGGTTTTGGGATAAAGCAAGAGAGGCGAGGTTTGGATGTTTGTTTGGATATGTATGGAGGAGGGATGAGAGGTATATTGGGAGAAGGATGCTGAAGATGGAGCTGCCAGGCAAGAGGAGAAGAGGTAGACCAAAGATGAAGTTTATGAATGCGGAGGGAGACGACATGCAGGTGGCTAGAGTGACCAAGGAAGATGCCGAAAACAGAAGCAGATGGAAACAGATGATGTGGCGCACCCTGATGGGAATTGGCCAAAAAAAAAAGAAAGAAGTGAAAACAAGTATTTTTCATTGTATTTTGATTTGATCCACAGATTGCAGGAGTTTAGCCATCAGTTCGACAACATGACCTCACATCAGCAGCAAGTGGTCCTGACGGCACTAATAATCCCTTTCCTGTCCCGACCACAGTCAGGACTAACTGCAATCTATCTATCTATTTTTACAATCTATTAAAATGTTATATTTTTTACAGGAAATATATTGACTGTATTTCCAGACACCTTTCAATGCCTTAATGTTTCATTCTGATCTGTCCCCTTCAGACCGAGGCTGTGTGTCCAACAGCAGTGTTTACTGGTTGGAGAACAACTTTGGTGCATTCTCAGGTCTTGTGTCTGTCAGTGAATTCCTGAATCTAAACCCAGGCTTCTCCCCTGTAAGACTTTAAAGTTGTTACATTACATAACAATGATGAATTATTAACTCCAAGAGATAATTACTTTTTAAATATAAAATAAAGTCCAGTGGTGGTGATCACGTTTTTCTTGACTTTCTTTCCATCTAGCTGGAGGCTGTAAGGCTCCTGTCTCCAAAGCAGAGTGCAGAATTTGTGGTGTTGCCTCTTCTTCCTGAGAAAGACGTTGTCATCCACGCAGTGTTTGACTATCTGACCGAATCTCCAAAGGAGAGAGGATTGGCTGAGTTTGTGTCCCACCTTGTTATGTTCTCTGGAAACTTAAGGTAAAAACTGTGAAGTAATGATAGTAATATAAACGGTAACTATGCACATTTGGTTTAAAATCACAAACTCTTTTTGTCATTTTTCAGGGTGAAATTTCCTGCTTGTCGTACAAAATAATGTAAGTTATCTATCAGTATATTTTGTTTTTTGAAGACCAAGTAGAAATAATTTAAATCATTATTTTTGGCCTATGTTAACCCCAACTTGTTGGGTCTCAGTTTCACCAGACTGGACCTGGCCATGTTTACTCTTCCACCGAGTGTAGCATCATCCATCACATACAACAAGCTGACTTTGCTTCATCAAATTCCACCAGGTGAGATCTTCGACTGTATGTACCTGAGTTAAAAGTGATGTATCACTGTGCTGTTATGTTCACATGTTATTAGCAGTGGTTTTGTTTTTCCCATTGCATTTTTAAAATCAACAAAACGTTTTCTGTCTATACTTAGGCTGCATTATCTACAGTGGAGAGGTAGGTACCTGAAATGATATTCACATTTTAAAGTCTAATTGACTAAATGTCACCAAATTAAAAACATTTCACTCTTTCTTTCTTTCCCAAGTGCAATGTTACTTCAGCAAATGGTAAGTGTATAGTAGTTTTGATTCATTGTTACGAATTGTAATGTGATTTATTTTCATAATGAATTAATTAATTAATGTTTTCACAGAAACAGACATTTGTGTTGGAATTAACAGGTGAGTGTTGTGAGGCAATGCTTACAATATCTCAAATATATTTAATGAACAAACTTTTCGTTTTGCAACTCAAGAAACATTTGATATGTTTTCCTTTTCGGCTACCAAAGCACTGCACTACAGCTCCTCCTCAACAACGGACAGATGAATGGACGTTTTTGTGACTTTGGCATTGAAGAATACACGTGTGCTTCAGTAAGCCACTTAAGTCTCTCACATTGAACGCAACAGTTATCATTTTCCAATTTTTACTTCATTAAAGGTTTCCTGTTTTTTTCTGTTCTGCTTTGTCCATTATCTCCACCCAGGTGTCCATGTTGACAGCACAGGATCTGGCAGCAGTGATGAAGTGTAACCAGTCCCCCAGCTCCACTGGTTCCAGACCAGTCTGGAAGCTGTTCCTCTCTAAGACCTCTGGGGTGTTGGATGCAGCTCTGGATCTTCTTGCCAACACGGTACAAAAAGTAGCTCTAACCAGACACTGAAAACAACTTTTATGGTGAAGACAGAATGAACAATCTCTAAAACGAATTAAAAGTAACACATCTGAATTCTGAAATTATTTAAATTTAAAGCTCATGTTTTTAATAATCTTAAAAAGATTTCCTAATGAAAAAAAAATGCTAATAAAAATTCCCTATTCACTGTCAGGCAAACAGTCTATCAAGATTTGAAAGAATATCTCTATTATAGAGCCAGAATCTTTATCTACTATTCCATACATTAAATATCCTCATGTAATATTAATGCAAATTTAATAATATTAAATATCGACCCATGTAATCCTTCTCCTAGTCCATGACCATGACTGGTCCATCAGCGTCTGTGGTTCTGGATGTGATTGGAGAGATGAGAGTGGCAATTCTGACTGCTGGATTTCCATAGACTTTTCTGTGCACCTTCATTCTTCCTGGGGGATGATTTTGATTTTGATGACTCCGTTGCCTTTTCTCTAGCTTCACCAATAAGCTAAGAAATAAGTATTTCTCATTCTGTGTTTGATTCACCAGTTTGAAGGAGTTTAGCCATCAGTTTGACAACATGACCTCACAGCAGCAGCATTTGGGCCTGAAGGAACTAATCCTCCCTTTCCTCTCCCGACCACAGCCAGGTACTGACTAACTGCAATATCTCAATAACAGTTTGGCTCTCATTTTCAAATGTATTTGCTAAATAAATATATTCCCATTCTATTCTCAATTAGAATGGGATATCTTTACTGGAAAATGTTTTGACTGGTATTTGCAGCCATTTTTCTGTTTGAATGCCTTAATACTTTGTTCTGATCTGTCCCCTACAACAGCAGTGCTTACTGGCTGCAGAACAACTTTGGGCCATTCTCAGCCCTTGTGTCTGTCAGAGAATTCCTGAATCTCAACCCAGGCTTCTCCCCTGTAAGACTTCATCGCTGCCACATAAAAAGAAAACCTCTAAAGAATGATTAGACCAAATAGTTACCTTATTATTATCAAATAAAATCCAGTGGTGGTGATAATCTTTTCTTGACTGTCTTTCTGTCCAGCTGGAGGCTGTAAGGCTCCTGTCTCCAAAGCAGAGTGCAGAACTTGTGGTGTTGCCTCTTCCTGCTGAGAAAGACGTTGTCATCAACGCAGTGTTTGACTCCCTGACTACATCTCCAACTGGATTGGCTGAGTTTGTGTCCCACCTTGTTATGTTCTCTGGAACGGTAAAAAACATAAAGTAAAGATAATAGAAAATGTAACCATGCACATTAAGGTTTGAAATGACAACATATTTTTGCCACCTTTCAGGGAAACATTTCCTGCTCATCATACCAAATAATGTAAGTAGATCCATCAATATATAGTATTATGGTTTTTGAAGACAGGTAGATGTGATTTCATTCGTTATTATTGGCTGATGTTAACCCCTGACTTGTTGGGTCTCAGTTTCACCAGACTGGACCAGGCCATGCCTACTCTTCCTCAGAGTGTGGCATCATCCATCGCATACGTGAAGCTAACTTTAGCTCATCACGTTCCACCAGGTGAGATCTTCTATCTACATGACGTAAACATTGCCGTTACATTTACATTTTATTTGTATTGGTTATTTTGCTTTTCCATGGTGTTTTAGAAATGAACAAAATCCTAATATCTGCACTTTTCTTTTCTTAGGCTGCATCATATACAGTGGAGAGGTAGTTTTCAAATAATTGTAGTGGAGTAACAGTACAATATTTGCCTCTGAGATGTAAGTAAAAGTATAGACAATTGGAAATGCTCCAGTAAAGTAAAAGTACCTTCTAATTGTACTTAAGTACAGTACTTTAGTAAATGTACTTAGTTCCTTTACACCACTGGATATTTCATACCAGTGTATTGAAGGATATTTCTTTCTCTTCCACAGGGAAGTCATGTGGCTCTGCTGGGGAAATCTCCAACGGTCAGTTTGTGTACACCGGATCAAAGTTTGGAGACTCTGCTACAGGTGTCTGTGATGAAGGGTAAGAACATTATAAATATATATAATAAGAACTAGGGCTGGGAATCGATTAAAAACATTTATCAAATTAATTAGAGGCTTTGTAATGAATTAATCACAATTAATCACATTTTAATCGCATATCAATATTTTACTTGAGAACAGGGAAAGGCAATTTTTTCATACGTCTTTTAAGTACATGTAAAAAAATAAAAGGCTTAAAAATACTAAAAAGAAGGAAAAACGTTGCGACGCTGAGGAGCGTGTACAGAAGCAGCCTTCCCCCTCCATTGGCGCTCCCATATAATGGGAATTCAATACCCATATAACAATGAATTCAATACCCATATAACAATGAATTCAATACCCATATAACAATGAATTCAATACCCATATAACAATGAATTCAATACCCATACTTCTAGCTTCACATGTGTACTTTTTATAGAATGTCATATCAGAAGACCGAGCATCGCAGTGTAAAGAATAGTTCTACCCTTCCATTCAGAGCTCTGTCTTGAAGGAGCAATGTCTGTCCCGGATAGCGCAAGCTCTGAAGCTCATATCCACCTCTGACTGAAAGGAGCCTTGCCTTTAGGGACAGTGTGTCAATAGGATTAATCTGTTGATTCGTTCTATCTTTAATCGAGTGTTGATTCCAAGTTCCTTGGAATCTATAAGCGAATAATACTTCCCCTCCCTACCGGCGTCTATAAGGTTTATGTGGCATCACTGACTGTACTCTTGCCTTGAAGACGGTCCGTGTCCGCCGGGATATGGCTCTTGTCTGGAAGGGTAGAACTATTCTCTATTCTCTACGCTGCAAGGGTCTGTCTTCTGATGTGACAATTCTATAAAAAGCGCAAGTGTGACGCTAGACTTCTGGTCATTAAATTTGTGCAATTATAATGCTCGGAGGAGGTTGGCCCCCAGACGTGCGGCACGCAAGCCTACCGAACTACTGGTGCCCACGAACCAGCCCCCAACTATGGGTTAAATAGTACCACTGCCTAGTCTCGGAGGAGGTTGGCCCCCAGACGTGCGGCACGCAAGCCTACCGAACTACTGGTGCCCACGAACCAGCCCCCAACTATGGGTTAAATAGTATCACTGCCTAGTCTCGGAGGAGGTTGGCCCCCGGACGTGCGGCACGCAAGCCTACCGAACTACTGGTGCCCACGAACCAGCCCCCAACTATGGGTTAAATAGTACCACTGCCTAGTCTCGGAGGAGGTTGGCCCCCAGACGTGCGGCACGCAAGCCTACCGAACTACTGGTGCCCACGAACCAGCCCCCAACTATGGGTTAAATAGTACCACTGCCTAGTCTCGGAGGAGGTTGGCCCCCGGACGTGCGGCACGCAAGCCTACCGAACTACTGGTGCCCACGAACCAGCCCCCAACTATGGGACAAATAGTACCACGGCCTAGTCTCGGAGGAGGTTGGCCCCCGGACGTGCGGCACGCAAGCCTACCGAACTACTGGTGCCCACGAACCAGCCCCCAACTATGGGACAAATAGTACCACTGCCTAGTCTCGGAGGAGGTTGGCCCCCGGACGTGCGGCACGCAAGCCTACCGAACTACTGGTGCCCACGAACCAGCCCCCAACTATGGGTTAAATAGTACCACTGCCTAGTCTCGGAGGAGGTTGGCCCCCGGACGTGCGGCACGCAAGCCTACCGAACTACTGGTGCCCACGAACCAGCCCCCAACTATGGGACAAATAGTACCACTGCCTAGTCTCGGAGGAGGTTGCCCCCCCGGACGTACGGCACGCAAGCCTACCGAACTACTGGTGCCCACGAACCAGCCCCCAACTATGGGTAAAATAGTACCACTGCCTAGTCTCGGAGGATGTTGGCCCCCGGACGTGCGGCACGCAAGCCTACCGAACTACTGGTGCCCCAGCTGCACTGGTTCCAGACCAGTCTGGAAGCTGTTCCTCTCCAAGGCCTCTGGGGTGTTGGATGCAGCTCTTGATCTTCTAGCCAACACGGTACAAAAACTAGATCTAACCAGACACTGAAATAAACTGAAACTAAACTGCTAAGTGTTATGGCAAAGATAGGATGACCAATCACTGAAACTAATTAAAATGAACAATGATGACTGAGTTAGTACATCTCAGACCTACACATAATTACAGTCTATGTTTATAATTAGTAATTATAAAATGCACCAATGCAAAATAAAAATAAAAATCAATTATTTCTGCCCAGAAGCTGTTATTTGTCCACATAAAGTCCACCCAGGTTTGGAATGAAAGTTCTCTATGAGCTCACCAAATGAGCTCACACGTAATGCACATTTAAATGAAATATTGACCCATGTAATCCTTCCCCTAGTCCATGACGATGACTGGTCCATCGGCGTCTGCGGTTCTGGATGTGATTGGAGAGCTGAGAGTGTCGATTCTGACTGATGAACAGTTGAGGGTCAGTGATGTCATTGGGAAGTGGTTCTCTGGACGTTTGAGAGGGTTCCTGTCATCTGCATCAGGAGAGTTTCTATACTGCCTCAGCAGCAGGAACCTCAGCTGTAACACATACCAGCAAGTGTAAGTATTGAGCTGGAGACTTCGGTCATCTGTATACCCTTTGACTGAATTTTTCCACCTGGGGCTATCATCTTTATGTGGATGTATTTCACATTTCATCTCCCATAATGGGGTGTTTGGGTGAAAAGCATAGTTAAGTCACAATGTTTTCAATGTATTTTCTTTTTTCTCGTGAGTAAAAAGTCATATAGTGAAGTTGAATTGAGTCCAAAGTAATGGGTAGTGTGGAAGAGAGCTGAAGAAGCGATAGGTAGGGTGGAACTGATGGAGTCAGGGGTGATTTGTGAGAGAAGGGTTCCAGAGTGAGAGGGAAGATGTGTACGGCTTGGAAATGGTGGCACTGATGAAAAGACAGGAGGCGGAACTAGAGGTGGCAAAATTGAGGATGCCAATGATTACATTGGAGGATTAGCCCAGGTTAGAAGGTTTTGGGATAAAGCAAGAGAGGCGAGGTTTGGATGTTTGTTTGGATATGTATGGAGGAGGGATGAGAGGTATATTGGGAGAAGGATGCTGAAGATGGAGCTGCCAGGCAAGAGGAGAAGAGGTAGACCAAAGATGAAGTTTATGAATGCGGAGGGAGACGACATGCAGGTGGCTAGAGTGACCAAGGAAGATGCCGAAAACAGAAGCAGATGGAAACAGATGATGTGGCGCACCCTGATGGGAATTGGCCAAAAAAAAAAGAAAGAAGTGAAAACAAGTATTTTTCATTGTATTTTGATTTGATCCACAGATTGCAGGAGTTTAGCCATCAGTTCGACAACATGACCTCACATCAGCAGCAAGTGGTCCTGACGGAACTAATAATCCCTCTCCTGTCCCGACCACAGTCAGGACTAACTGCAATCTATCTATCTATTTTTACAATCTATTAAAATGTTATATTTTTTACAGGAAATATATTGACTGTATTTCCAGACACCTTTCAATGCCTTAATGTTTCATTCTGATCTGTCCCCTTCAGACCGAGGCCGTGTGTCCAACAGCAGTGCTTACTGGTTGGAGAACAACTTTGGTGCATTCTCAGGTCTTGTGTCTGTCAGTGAATTCCTGAATCTAAACCCAGGCTTCTCCCCTGTAAGACTTTAAAGTTGTTACATTACAAAACAATGATGAATTATTAACTGTCCAGTGGTGGTGATCACGTTTTTCTTGACTTTCTTTCCATCTAGCTGGAGGCTGTAAGGCTCCTGTCTCCAAAGCAGAGTGCAGAATATGTGGTGTTGCCTCTTCTTCCTGAGAAAGGCGTTGTCATCCACGCAGTGATTGACTATCTGACCGAATCTCCAAAGGAGAGAGGATTGGCCGAGTTTGTGTCCCACCTTGTTATGTTCTCTGGAAAGGTAAAAACTGTGAAGTAATGATAGTAATATAAACGGTAACTATGCACATTTGGTTTAAAATCACAACCTCTTTTTGTCATTTTTCAGGGTGAAATATCCTGCTTGTCGTACAAAATAATGTAAGTTATCTATCAGTATATTTTGTTTTTTGAAGACCAAGTAGAAATAATTTAAATCATTATTTTTGGCCTATGTTAACCCCAACTTGTTGGGTCTCAGTTTCACCAGACTGGACCTGGCCATGTTTACTCTTCCACCGAGTGTAGCATCATCCATCACATACAACAAGCTGACTTTGCTTCATCAAATTCCACCAGGTGAGATCTTCGACTGTATCTACCTGAGTTAAAAGTGATGTATCACTATGCTGTTATGTTCACATGTTATTAGCAGTGGTTATGTTTTTCCCATTGCATTTCAAAAATCAACAAAACTTTTTTCTGTCTATACTTAGGCTGCAATCATCTACAGTGGAGAGGTAGGTACCTGAAATGATATTCACTTTTGTTAATGAATGAATTAATTAATATTTTCACAGAAACAGACATTTGTGTTGGAATTAACAGGTGAGTGTTCTGAGGCAATGCCTACAATATCTCAAATATATTTAATGAACAAACTTTTCGTTTTGCAAGTCAAGAAACATTTGATATGTTTTCCTTTTCGGCTACCAAAGCACTGCACTACAGCTCCTCCTCAACAACGGACAGATGAATGGACGTTTTTGTGACTTTGGCATTGAAGAATACACATGTGCTTCAGTAAGCCACTCAAGTCTCTCACATTGAACGCAACAGTTATCATTTTCCAATTTTTACTTCATTAAAGGTTTCCTGTTTTTTCTGTTCTGCTTTGTCCATTATCTCCACCCAGGTGTCCATGTTGACAGCACAGGATCTGGCAGCAGTGATGAAGTGTAACCAGTCCCCCAGCTCCACTGGTTCCAGACCAGTCTGGAAGCTGTTCCTCTCTAAGACCTCTGGGGGTGTTGGATGCAGCTCTGGATCTTCTTGCCAACACGGTACAAAAAGTAGCTCTAACCAGACACTGAAAACAACTTTTATGGTGAAGACAGAATGAACAATCTCTAAAACGAATTAAAAGTAACACATCTGAATTCTGAAATTATTTAAATTTAAAGCTCATGTTTTTAATAATCTTAAAAAGATTTGCTAATGAAAAAAAATGCTAATAAAAATTCCCTATTCACTGTCAGGCAAACAGTCTATCAAGATTTGAAAGAATATCTCTATTATAGAGCCAGAATCTTTATCTACTATTCCATACATTAAATATCCTCACGTAATATTAATGCAAATTTAATAATATTAAATATTGACCCATGTAATCCTTCCCCTAGTCCATGACCATGACTGGTCCATCAGCGTCTGTGGTTCTGGATGTGATTGGAGAGATGAGAGTGGCAATTCTGACTGCTGGATTTCCATAGACTTTTCTGTGCACCTTCATTCTTCCTGGGGGATGATTTTGATTTTGATGACTCCGTTGCCTTTTCTCTAGCTTCACCAATAAGCTAAGAAATAAGTATTTCTCATTCTGTGTTTGATTCACCAGTTTGAAGGAGTTTAGCCATCAGTTTGACAACATGACCTCACAGCAGCAGCATTTGGGCCTGAAGGAACTAATCCTCCCTTTCCTCTCCCGACCACAGCCAGGTACTGACTAACTGCAATATCTCAATAACATTTTGGTTGTCATTTTCAAATGTATTTGCTAAATAAATATATTCCCATTCTATTCTCAATTAGAATGGGATATCTTTACTGGAAAATGTTTTGACTGGTATTTGCAGCCATTTTTCTGTTTGAATGCCTTAATACTTTGTTCTGATCTGTCCCCTACAACAGCAGTGCGTACTGGCTGCAGAACAACTTTGGGCCATTCTCAGCCCTTGTGTCTGTCAGAGAATTCCTGAATCTCAACCCAGGCTTCTCCCCTGTAAGACTTCATCGCTGCCACATAAAAAAAACTCTAAAGAATGATTAGACCAAATAGTTACCTTATTATTATCAAATAAAATCCAGTGGTGGTGATAATCTTTTCTTGACTGTCTTTCTGTCCAGCTGGAGGCTGTAAGGCTCCTGTCTCCAAAGCAGAGTGCAGAACTTGTGGTGTTGCCTCTTCCTGCTGAGAAAGACGTTGTCATCAACGCAGTGTTTGACTCCCTGACTGCATCTCCAACTGGATTGGCTGAGTTTGTGTCCCACCTTGTTATGTTCTCTGGAACGATAAAAAACATAAAGTAAAGATAATAGAAAATGTAACCATGCACATTAAGGTTTGAAATGACAACATATTTTTGCCAGTAAAGTAAAAGTAAAGACAATTGGAAATACTCCAGTAAAGTAAAAGTACCTTCTAATTGTACTTAAGTAAAAGTACTTTACACCACTGGATATTTCATACCAGTGTATTGAAGGATATTTCTTTCTCTTCCACAGGGAAGTCATGTGGCTCTGCTGGGGAAATCTCCAACGGTCAGTTTGTGTACACCGGATCAAAGTTTGGAGACTCTGCTACAGGTGTCTGTGATGAAGGGTAAGAACATTATAAATATATATAATAAGAACTAGGGCTGGGACTCGATTAAAAACATTTATCAAATTAATTAGAGGCTTTGTAATGAATTAATCACAATTAATCACATTTTAATCGCATATCAATATTTTACTTGAGAACAGGGAAAGGCAATTTTTTCATACGTCTTTTAAGTAAATGTAAAAAAATAAAAGGCTTGAAAATACTAAAAGAAGGAAAAACGTTGCGACGCTGAGGAGGAATAGCCAAAGTATAAAAGGTCATAATTATTGTGATGCTATATTAACACATTTTGCTGGGGACCCCCTGGAACCCCCTCAAGTACAACTGGGGGTCCCCGGACCCCACTTTGAGAACCAACGGCTTATGGGCTATGATGGGATGCCACCGGCGAACTGCAGAGCCTATTTCCAAGAGCTGGCTTGTGCAGATTTCTCCGTCTTCTCCAGTGCTCTCAGCTACAAGCGTACTGCTCTGTTAAAAAATGCCAGGACTTGCCTGGTGAGTTGAGAGTAACCAGTAACCACCGGACCCACACAAATGAAACTATTACTGATAATGACAGTCAAATACACTGACATTGGGTCTCAGGGAGAACAAAGTACAGATGATCTTCAAACCTTCACATTATAACTAACATTATATCGTTATACAGGACAATATAGATAGCTTACAATCCAATTTCAATGCTGTGATACTAATAGTTCTGATGCCATTATTTTCATGAATGAAACGAAACCTTTATTGACCAGAGTCCCCCAGGGGTCTATATTAGGCCGCCTATTTTCTTCCCTGTACACAAAATCGATCTATGAGCTTGTAGATCTGCTATTTTCACAGATTTCATGTGCTTAAGTTTATTCATATTTTTTTCCCCTTTTTTTCTGTCTTAGGGTATAACAACCACAACCTTGACAGAGGATAACATCAGTTTTGGGTAACATGTGCTGTAAGATTGGTGCGGCTTATATTACGAATTCTCACTCATCCATCCTGGAGAATCTAAAGAACTGCCCAAATATCAACACAAATCGAGCGGCTGCCATGGAAACCCTCCTGTTGTCAGGGACAACGACATACGGGTAAGCAACGACAAGCACAGTTCAGTTACAAGTAAGACGCGCGAACGCTGGAAGCGAACGCAGCTCGAAAATATTGTGTATTTACGGACTGTGTGTGTGTGTGTGTGTGTGTGTGTGTGTGTGTGTTTTGACTGCACTCTGGCGCACTCTGTTGGTTGCACACAGGCAGTGCAGGCAGTGCACACATACTGCACACACACACACACACACAGACAGAGACACAAGCCGAGCAGAGTTTCATAGTATGCTCCACTTGGGCGGAGGCCTCCTTCCGCGTTCGCAATTAGCAGTGGTGGAAAAAGTATTCAAACTTTTTACTTACAATAAATAAAAGTATCAATACAGCAATGTAGAAACACTCTGTTACAAGTAAAAGTCCAGGAATCATAATTGACTTGAGTAAAAGTACCAAAAGTATTGGCATCAAAATATACTTAAAGTACCAAAAGTAGTTCAAGTACTCATTATGCAGAATGTTTTTCAAGTCTATAAAATGCACAAAAATATTTTGAAAATAGCAGATCTACAAGCTCACAATGCGTTGCATCGCGACGCATTGTGAACTTGTTGATCAGCTATTTTCAAATAGGCGAAATGTATATAGGGCTGAAGTGGTTTTGTAATAATAATCAAAATCTACAAAGTAACTTGTGGCTAAAGTTTTCAAATAATAATGATTTATTATTTATATTTGCCTCTGAGATGTAGTGGAGTAGAAGTAAAAGTAAATATAAAATTGGAAATACTCCAGTAAAGTAAAAAATACCTCAGAATTGTACTTATGTACAGTACTTGAGTACATGCACTTAGTTAATTTACACCACTGATAATAAAATGCCCAAAATAGGGTCACCAGTCTGCCTGTGGGATTTAAAAATATTTAATAAGTGAAAAGTATCAACAAGAGCATACGACAAACAACTACAACATGGAATAGAGACACTTTGAACAACCTGGGTATTCTGCCACTGTACTTATCATCGACCTTCTACGATAAGTTTGATAAAGTGAGTAATAGATTGCCTTGGCTCTGTTAAAGGGATAGTTCACCCAAAAAAATACTTTATTTCTATCGATTAGTCAACCCATGGAGACGCATTCCTAAGCCAATAATTTGATGACCAGCGGTTCCGGTAGGAGACACAAAAGAGACTCTTTGTGTCTCCTACCGGAACCGCTGCCGGTCATCAAATGCCACTCCTATGAATTCAAGTCTCCATGGGGTGACTAATCGATAGGAAAAAAATGTCATTTTTGGGGTGAACTATCCCTTTAACATAATTTCCACTTTTCTGTTGCTTCGTGCATTTGGTCATGTCTGTCTGTTTGTCCATCACTTTTATTGAGATTGGCGTTTTCATTTTGCCCGAGCAGAAAACTAAGCGACAGTTCCTGAAGGCATTCCTTAAAGTCCTTATGGATGGAGTGAAGAGGTGGAAGAAGAGGAGAATGAAGAAAGCCATCAGGCATTCCATTAGGAACAGCAGGACAAAACCATGTCCTGCTGTCATCTCTCAGTGGAGTCAGTGGTTCCCAAACGTTTTGGCTCGAGACCAAAAAGATAAATGTGACGTCTCCCTGGGAACATAGCTTATATTATTTACAAACGCACAACGTTGTGCACTTGTAGATGTAGATACGCTATGTTCACTACTTCTTAAAAGTATTATACATTTATGGAATTTCTTAAATTGTTTTCTTTTATTTATGACATTCCTTTGAAAGATGTTAGATTTTTCTTTTAATGTATGATTTTTCTTTCTTTTCACAATCTTTTGAAATATATATTTTTTTATTCATGTAGGAAATGAAAAATATATATATTTACTCGCGCCCCATGAAAATGCGTCCGCTCCTGACCCACTGTTGGGGAAACCCTTAGGGCGTTTCCGTGGGGTCCCTGGTCCCTGGACCCCACTTTGCGAACCACTGTCTTGGTGCATTTGTTTCCTTTGGTGACCTAACATACTGTAACCACTTTAAACCTGCCGTCCCTGTTTTGGGCTTGTCATCATAGGGGAGACATTTGTAAAAGAATTTCAAGAAACGTTAAATAGCAAAAATAGCAGATCTGCAAGGTCACACGACCTGTATGAGCTTGTAGATCTGCTATTTTCGTAATTTTCTTTTTGTATAAAACCACTCATCCCATTAAACGCAGGAATTGCGTGTCTGTGTAAACCACTTAAACCATTCTTTTATACTTTGGATATTCAAAAATAGCAGATATAAAAGCTATGAGCTATTTTTGAAAAATCGTGAACATTTTAGCAAATCTTTGAATATACATATTTTTAAAGCATATTTTTTTTACTCAAATCTTTGCATCTGGGGGTCCCTGGAACAAAACATTTTCAGATGGGGGTCGGCAGCCAAATACATATAATTTTGGGGGTCCTTGACATGAAAAGGTTTGAGAACCACTGACATAGTAACATACGTTTTTCATAAAACTGTTAGGATTTAGAAGACGTTTTGTAGAATCGGAACCTCAGGCCTTAATGGGTTAAGCCAAAGGCCTTGGGCAGGTGGTTAACAACACCCACAATGTGTGTAACAAGCTGTCCTTCCCTGCCTCTTCTGCTCTGTCACAGCGACTGAATGCACGGTGGGACAAATCACACAGGTGACGATCGGCGACGAGACCTTCCCCTTCGACTACGACGACGAGACACAGTTCAACTCTTGCCTCAGCGCGACGACTGTGAAACACAACCTCGCCGCCATCTTGGACAAAGTGGACCAAGAGGAGTACGCCAGCATTGTTCTCACCAAGCTGCAAGAGGTGGGTCACTGAATATGAAGCAACATCCCCCCAAATGGACCAGTAAAGGTCCATGTTTTAGATTGTCTGAGTTCAATTAACCACTTTCAACCTGGCGTGCCTATTTTGGGCATGTCATTACAGGAAAAACTTAAAGGTAGGGTAAGTGATTTACTTTTGTTAAAATAAGTGTGAAATAGCTCTATATTCTGATAGTAATCATTGCTATAGAGTGTTTGTTCAGTAAAATGAGTCTCTATGTCTCTCCAGCTCTTTATTAAACAGAAAATGCATTTTCAGTACTCTCTCCTGATTGGCTTAAATGTTGTCACCTACCTGAAAATGTACATAATTCTGTTTACTAAAGAGCTGGAGAGACCCCTGTGACCGAACAAATGCTCTGTAGCAATTATTACTATCAGAATATAGTATGACGTTTTAACAAAAAAAAAAAAAAACATCATTTACCCTACCTTTAAAGATCTGCTAGATATTTTTGAAAATAGCACTACAAAATATATAATAAGGCTTAAGTGGTCAACAATTGGTATTTTCTTGTGCGCCTGGCTTATTTCATCCAATTAAATGATAACTTCATGAAGACATTTGGAAAGTCTGTTTCCAATGTATTTTGCATTGTATTCTTGCATGTGAGGCTGTTGTCCTTTTACTATAATATTTAATATTGTCTGACCACATTACCACCAAGATAAAAGTCTTGTAAACGTATTGCATGAATGAACAGGTATCGCAAATAAAGTGATTCCAGTTGCAGGTGTCCCGTCTAATATGTCTCTATCACTAATATGTCTCTATCCACTAATATGTCTCTATCCACAACGTCAGGCCTATGTCAGTGAGTCGTTCATCCCAGAAGAGAAAGTCCTGGAGCTGGGGCCTGCGTCACGCAACGCCACTACTGATGACATCAGCATGTGGAACATCACACAGATTGACACACTGTGTTCTTTAATGGACTCTTCAGATGGGGAGTGGGATTCAGCTCTGGTAAGTATACAAATGATCTTTGATTGATTGATGGTGTTATTGACAAATATACGGCATGGGGGCGGCAGTGGCTCAGGAGGTAGAGCGTCTGTCTGTCTGTTTGTCTGTCTGTCTGTCTGTCTGTCTGTCTGTCTGTCTGTCTGGCTGGCTGGCTGGCTGGCTGGCAGGCAGTGTAATCAGTGTAAAAGTGAGAAAACATAATGCGTTGTGATTATATTTACACGTTTTTGCATGTGTGTTCGTAAATGTGTGCAGCGCAGTGGTGGAAAAAGTACTCAAATTGTTTACTTAAGTAAAAGTAACAGTACTGCAATATAAAAATACTCCGTTACAAGTAAAAGTCCAGAATTCAAAATGTACTTGAGTAAAAGTACAAAAGTATTGGCATCAAAATGTACTTAAAGTACCAAAAGTAAAAGTACAAAATATTTGAAAATAGCAGATCTACAAGCTCACAACGCGTCGCATCGCGAAGTTCATGTGTAAAGAGTTTTGTGCAAAGTACTCAAAAATCCCAGGAGGAGATAGATTTTAACTATTGCAGTTTTATGAAAATTATTCATCTGCCCCTAACACATACATGCAGACTCACAGAACTGTACTTAAGTACAATTTTGAGGTATGTTGGGGCCAACAAGGCCGTGGCCCGGTCTGTAAACCCTGCTTGCCCCTGTGTAGGGGCAAGATCCGCCAGGGGAAAAAAGCAAAAAATCAACATAACAACATTAGCAGCCCCTCACCCTATTCTGTTGTAGCCAACCACAGCAAGTCGCCTTTGTTTTCAAAGGAGGCTCATTTGCAATCGGGGAATAGAGGGTATGCGCATGCTTAAAGTGAATGGCACATGGAGTGGCAAAGCGAGTGGCAATGCAACATGCAAAGTGAGTTTAACATTGTTTAATGTTGTTTAATGCAATCAGATATGACTTTTCTGTTTGGATGCATGGGCTGTCAAGGCCAGAAAGTATTTTTTTGACACTCAGTAGGCATTCCTGCATAACTTCCGGGTTTGATAAAACCTGTGATCAGTGTTGCCATGTCTGCTTATTATAAGTGACTTTGGGCTTGTTTGTTTGCAAAGTGGCTTATTCTGGGCTTGTTTTCTGGGCTTGTTTCTAAACTGTAGTTGCTTATTTGGGCTTCCTTTCTAAATGTTATTTAAACCAGTGGTTCTCAAACATTTTCATATCAAAGACCCCCAAATTAATATTAATATGTATTTGACCACGGACCCCCATCTGATAGCAGTATTTGATATCCCTTTGAGATTTATTTTAAAATGGCAGACTTTTTTTAATGTATAACTCAAGACGCTGGTATGGAACTCCTGGTTTACTAGGATGGGGTTCAATTCCCTGCGGTGTTTGCTGATTGCAGGTTGCTGTAGTCTGTTACGTTCCTTATGAAACTACTGTATCAAACTGCCATAACAAACTACCGTATCAAACTACCATCAGGTACTACCAGTTCCAGGAATTAGTCATGTCCAGAGTTTCGGTAGTGACCCAATGGTGAAAAAATACATTTGAATGTTACGGACCAAAAAAAGTGTCACTAAAAAGTACTACTCATCAATAGGGATGGAGCTCGAAAACCGGGTCCATTATATACCCGGGCATGAATTTATCGAGACCCGGTTTTCGATAAGCTTTAGGCTTGTCGAGCCTGTTATCGAGTGTAGCGGCCCATGACGTCATGTCTAAACTATCAAAACAAGAGGCGATCAAGAAATAAATCTAATCACCCACGCTGGCACAAACATGTTGGTCTAAAAGTGTATTGATAGCTGCAAGTTGTGCCAAACAGCGCTGTCCGTCCCTCAGTCTATCGTTGCCGAAAATGGCAGATCTACAAGCTCACAACGTGGTGCGAACAGACGCAGTGTGAGCTTGGAGATCGGCCATGTTTGGTGCGTGACACCGTCGTACGATGAAGTATACATTGCGCTTTTAAAGTGACAGTACACACATTAACCGTTTCTGCAATATTATTTTCCAAAAGTAAAAAGGTCACTTGCCTTCTGTCTGTTAGAAAAGTACTGTATTTGAAGGCCCTAGTAAAATGTAGTGCAAGTGATATATTTTGGTTAAAACAAAGAAAAAAGAATAGAAAAAATAACTATGCATTTTTTGTTTATAAAAAGTTGAAGAGACATGGAGATTTTATAGTAATTATTACAGTACTATTCATAATATAAAGCCATTTGACACTTATTGCACATTATATGAATGGTTGTTTTAATGATAGGCAAAAATATTTTTTACTTTTGTCATCTTCATTTAATTTTAGATAGTGGTCAGCCACAAACTCACTGTTACAGCTGGCCAATAAAAAAAGATACCGGTTCTGTTCAGAATTTTTCGCCTCACGTCTTTTTTCTTAATAATAGAAAAAGATCGATAGTGGGCTCGATAAAAGCTCGGTTCGATAAGCAGCCTCGATAAGGTGCTCATTATCAATAAAAATTAACGAGCTCCATCCCTACCCATCAACTATAAATTGCCTGAAACGTACTCCTAACAGGTTTTCGGGGGACGATTTTGGACTCCACACTTAGTGATTTTTTCGGATTAAACTTTGTCACTACCGAAACGAAAGTTAAACCGAAAAAAACACTAAGTGTAACCACTTAGTAAATTTATTTTTTCACCATTGGGTCACTACCGAAACGAAAGTTAAATCCGAAAAAAACACTAAGTGTAACCACTTAGTATATTTATTTTTTCACCATTGGGTCACTACCGAAACGAAAGTTTGTCACTACCGAAACGAAAGTTAAATCCAAAAAAAAACACTAAGTGTAACCACTTAGTAAATGTATTTTTTCACCATTGGGTCACTACCGAAACGAAAAGTTTGTCACTACCGAAACGAAAGTTAAATCCGAAAAAAACACTAAGTGTAACCACTTAGTACATTTATTTTTTCACCATTGGGTCACTACCAAAACGAAAGTTAAATCCGAAAAAAACACTAAGTGTAACCACTTAGTAAATTTATTTTTTCACCATTGGGTCACTACCGAAACGAAGTTTGTCACTACCGAAACGAAAGTTAAACCGAAAAAACACTAAGTGTAACCACTTAGTACATTTATTTTTTCAACATTGGGTCACTACCAAAACGAAAGTTAAATCCGAAAAAAACACTAAGTGTAACCACTTAGTAAATTTATTTTTGGTAGCACTTTACAATAATGACCCGTTATAAAGCATTTATAAACGTTTATAAGTAGTTTGTAGGCTATTAACAAATCATTAACAACCTGTTTATTGACATTCGTAAATGATTACTAAAACCTTTATAACTACGGTTACAAATCATCTATAAAGGTATTAGTAACTATTCATGAATAAGCCATGTATAATACATCTGTAAATGATTATTAAATCATTTGTAACTGATGTTACATAATATATACAAGCTATTGGTAGCTTGTTCATGTTTAACATATGCTTTGTTAAACATTCCTAAAGTATCTATAAATCCTTAGTACATGTTATTATGTGCCCTATAGTAAAGTGAAGACAGTTCATCATTTACAACTGTCTGTTAATGTGTTTGTTCATGTTTAACATGCTTTGTAAAACATTCCTAAAATATCTATAAATCCTTTGTACATGTTATTATGTGCCTTACAGTAAAGTGAAGACAGTTCATCATTTATGACTGTCTGTTAATGTGGACTTTCTCCTTACCTGTTGCAAACTACCTGGCTTTCATGAATGCAGACACCAAACAATTACTAGAATTATCATTCATGTTAAGCAAATGATGCGTAAGACATTAAAGAGTATGTAAACCATTTGTGGTGTTAGGGACCAAAAAAGTCACTACAAAGTACTACCAATCAACTCTAAATTGCCTGAAACGTACTCCTAACAGGTTTTTGGGGGGGACGATTTTGGCCTCCACACTTAGTGATTATTTCGGATTTAACTTTCGTTTCGGTGGTGACCAACTTTCGTTTCGGTAGTTTGATTACAAAATGTAAGTTGTGTAAAAAATAATCTGACTATACTAAGTTGTTATTTGTTTGTTTAAGTCAGGCTATACTCTACTCAGAGTCATAAGTTTACAAAATGTACTAAAGTACAGTGAACGTCTGTGCGGTTTGTCTTCATCACTGAAAATAACGTACATGTAAACTGATGTCATGTGCAGTTGGGGTGAAGAAACACAACCATTTCACTCCTAATAATACCTATTTGATTTGACATCCTGACTTGCTGCTGTAGCTGAGGCTTGAACCTGTTACCTGCGGCTCACTAGTCAGTGACTCTATCCATTCACCTACAGCTGTTTCCTTGGAATCTGCGGTTCTGAAACGTTTTGTTGTCAACCCCCCAAATTGACATGTATTTGGGCAGTGGACCCCAATGTGAAAAGATGTAGTGTCAGGGCCCCCCATGAAAAGGATTTATATTTATGCTGTAACACATTTTTTTTAAGTTATTTGTCTTGTTTGTTGTTCAAGTCAAAGCACAAGGAAGGCTGTACTTGTCAGCCATCTGTTAGCTCAATGGGTTGAGACGCAGTATTCATGATCCAGAGGCCATGAGTTCAAATCCCATCGATGTCTTTCCTATGATTCTTTCCTTTGCAGACTGGCTTCCAGAAGATCAACTGAAAACTACCAGGAAGGCTGTACTTGTCAGCCATCTGTTAGCTCAATGGGTTGAGACGCAGTATTCATGATCCAGAGGCCATGAGTTCAAATCCCATTGATGTCTTTCCTATGATTCTTTCCTTTGCAGACTGGCTTCCAGAAGATAAACTGAAAACTACCAGGAAGGCTGTACTTGTCAGCCATCTGTTAGCTCAATGGGTTGAGACGCAGTATACATGATCCAGAGGCCATGAGTTCAAATCCCACTGAGGTCTTTCCTGTGATGCTTTCCTTTGCAGACTGGCTTCCAGAAGATCAAGTTAAAACCACCAGGAAACCTGTAACTCTCAGCCAACAGCATACCTCAACTGGTAGAGCGTCTGTCCAATAACTTGACTTGACTTGACTTTAGTGGGTTCGATTCCCACTCGAGTCAAGTCTCTGTCCAATAACATGACTTGACTGATATCCTTTGTGATGCTTCTTTTGCAGACTAACTTCTAGAAAAACAAGTCAAAAGCACTAGGAAACCTGTAACTCTCAACCAACAGTATAGCTCAACTGGTAGAGCGTCTGTCCAATAACATGACTTGACTTGACTTGAGTGGGTTCGATTCCCACTCGAGTCAAGTCTCTGTCCAATAACATGACTTGACTGATATCCTTTGTGATGCTTCCTTTGCAGACTAACTTCTAGAAAAACAAGTCAAAACCACCAGGAAACCTGTAACTCTCAACCAACAGCATAGCTCAACTGGTAGAGCGTCTGTCCAATAACATGACTTGACTTGACTTGAGTGGGTTCGATTCCCACTCGAGTCAAGTCTCTGTCCAATAACATGACTTGACTTGACTTTAGTGGGTTCGATTCCCACTAAAGTCAAGTCAAGTCATGTTATTGGACAGACGCTCTACCAGTTGAGCTATGCTGTTGGCTGAGAGTTACAGGTTTCCTGGTGGTTTTAACTTGATCTTCTGGAAGCCAGTCTGCAAAGGAAAGCATCACAGTAAAGACCTCAGTGGGATTTGAACTCATGGCCTCTGGATCATGTATACTGCATCTCAACCCATTGAGCTAACACACTGAGCCATCAGCTGGCTTGCTATGGAAGGTCTTTGTGTGGAACAACACACAACAATACAAACAAACAAAAAAAGAAGATCTTTAGAGCATATTATTTTTGTCTATGGTTTGTTGTGCTGTTGCTCCTGAATGTTTAATGAACCCCAATGGAAACAAGCCTTTGGCTTTTCTGTCATTATCTAATTGGCCTTCAATCTTTAGCATGGCACAGTGGCCCACTGGATAAAGAGCCTGCTTAAGAAACAAAAGGTTAGGAGTTCGATTCTTAACCCTGACATTGTGTGAAAATAAACACATTTGGAATACATATATATATTTTTAAGTTCTAAATATAAATCTTTTTCATGGGGGGCCCTGACACTACATCTTTTCACATTGAGGTCCACTGCCAAATACATGTTAATTTGGGGGGTCCTTGACAACAAAATGTTTTAGAACCACAGATCTAAGTAGAGCTGTACGTGAATGGTTAGTGTGACTACCTGGTGAGCCGTAGGTTACAGGTTCAAGGCTCGGCCACTGCAGTTGGCACAGTCCGTCGATTCCCTACAAGACCATAGCACTGATTAGATCAGAAAGCCAGAATATAGAACTTCAACTTAAAAGGGGGGGTGTGATTTAACCAAAAATTATTATTTAACACCTTTCAAATAACCCATTACGCACAGAGCTGAGAAGTATACATCTGGATACAGTGTCTTCATATACATTCACATTGAAGTAATCTTTAAATATACCTTTTTTTTAGGTAAGTTAAAAAGTTAAAGCTCTACATTGTGATACATACTAAAGGTTGATGCCAGTATAATACATGAAACTATTCAATGTGAGAGTTCAAATATAAATGCCAACACAATGAACAGGGCACAGTGGGGAATTGAACCCCATCCCAGTAAACCAGGAGCTCCATTCCTGTGCCTTCGTTTTGTGTTTTTTTAGGTGTTCTTTTTTTCGCTAATGTAACCAAATGGACCCTTGCCGACAGTGGTGGATAAAGTACTATTTATTTTATTATTTTTTACTTAAAGGAGAATTTTGGACCAAAGCTTTATTACCTTTTCTATGATGTTATGATATCTTAGGATGAATGGTACAGTAGAAAAATTTCATAACTCCACCCCTGGTCCGCCACAGCTTAAAAAGGTGCGCGGATAGGCCTTAGGTTAGATCAAATATTTTAATAGTTTTTTTTTTTTTTTGTGAGAGATCTGACGTTCATAGTGACAGAAAACTGTGCAAAAAAACAACAACAAAAAACAGAAGTCTCGCTAGACGAGATTTCAATCTCGTCTAGCGAGACTTCTGTTTTTTTTTTACTTATTAACTTTCGTTTCGGTAGGGACAAACTTTCGTTTCGGTAGTGACCCAATGGTGAAAAAAGAAAATGTACTAAGTCCAGAGCTCGATGAATGTTAGGGACCAAAAAAAATGTCACTACAAAGTACTACCAATCAACTCTAGATTGCCTGAAACGTACTCCTAACAGGTTTTTGGGGGAACAATTTTTTTTTTGACACAATGGTGTCACTACCGAAACGAAAAAAAAAAATGACTAAGTCCAGAGCTCGATGAATGTTAGGGACCAAAAAAAAAGTCACTACCAATCAACTTTAAATTGCCTGAAACGTACTCCTAACAGGTTTTTGGGGGAACACATTTTTTTTTGACACAATGGTGTCACTACCGAAACGAAAAAAAAATGACCAAGTCCAGAGCTCGATGAATGTTAGGGACCAAAAAAAAAGTCACTACCAATCAACTTTAAATTGCCTGAAACGTACTCCTAACAAGTTTTTGGGGGAACATTTTTTTTTTGACACAATGGTGTCACTACCGAAACGAAAAAAAAATTACTAAGTCCAGAGCTCGATGAATGTTAGGGACCAAAAAAAATAGTCACTACCAATCAACTTTAAATTGCCTGAAACGTACGCCTAACAGGTTTTTGGGGGAACATTTTTTTTTGACACAATGGTGTCACTACCGAAACGAAAAAAAAATTACTAAGTCCAGAGCTCGATGAATGTTAGGGACCAAAAAAAAAGTCACTACCAATCAACTTTAAATTGCCTGAAACGTACTCCTAACAGGTTTTTGGGGGAACATTTTTTTTTTTTTACACAATGGTGTCACTACCGCCACTACTTTCAGCTCATTTGCATTACAACATACCATTTGTTTATCGCAAATGAAATTGTAATCTCATAACACTTTTAGTAACCAGGTTAAAGTTAAAAAGATGGCATTACTTGGGTGAGGTCTTTACTTAAATTTGTCAAATCTGTCCCAGCAGAGTGATTGAGGTCGCCCACATGCTGCCTCAGTGCCTGCAGTTCTGGAACTGAAACATTTCACAAATCATTAGCAGATCAAGGGTATTGAGCTCATACCATACCTATGACATGGACTGTCAGGTGCTGTCGCTCCACCCTGAGTTTGAAGTGCTGTCCGTCAAGTGTAGGCCACCTGGTTGTGCCTGAGCTCATAGGAGGGCAGGTGGGAGGCTATCAGCACCTGGGGGAGTGTAAAATAATTTGGGCATCAATTATTTTCAGTTGGTCATGAATTAATATAGCTGCTGCAGGATGCATTAAACCTTAATGCATCCTGCTAAGTCACCCCTTAATGATTAAGTGGTGACTTAACGGTTTCACATGGGGCATCTTTGTATGTGTGCTGTAGCCACATACCATTTTCATTCAGCTGAATGGCGTTGGTCGTCTTGCTGAGCTGGGTGAGCTCGGTCAGGATGGTCATCGACGAGGGTGGGATCTCGCCCACACAGCTGGTCCTAGACACGCAAGAGGACAACGTAAAATCCCCAGTGTTCATTCAATTTGTACACCAACTTGTGACCAGGAGATTATTTTTGGGAACCTGGGCGTGGGAGAATATGTAGTTGAGCTCGTTGGCCATGTCAGCTTTTTTTTCTTCACGAAGTGCAAATACACACTTGAACAACACTCAACAGGTCTTCAAGTTGCCCCTTGGTTAGTCGCCTAAGTAGCCTAAGCTTCAAAATGATGATATGTGAAGGGTGGAGGATGACGGGCAGAAAAAGCGCTAGTATATCCTAGGATATACTCACTTCTGAACTGCACAATGCTCCGAGTGTACTCCTAACAGGTTTTTGGGGGGACGATTTTTTCCACACTTAGTGATTTTTTCGGATTTAACTTTCGTTTCAGTAGTGACCCAATGGTGAAAAAAGAAAATGTACTAAGTCCAGAGCTCGATGAATGTTAGGGACCAAAAAAAATGTCACTACAAAGTACTACCAATCAACTCTAAATTGCCTGAAACGTACTCCTAACAGGTTTTTGGGGGAACATTTTTTTTTTGACACAATGGTGTCACTACCAAAACGAAAAAAAAATGACTAAGTCCAGAGCTCGATGAATGTTAGGGACCAAAAAAAAAGTCACTACCAATCAACTTTAAATTGCCTGAAACGTACTCCTAACAGGTTCTTGGGGGAACATTTGTTTTTTGACACAATGGTGTCACTACCGAAACGAAAAAAAAATGACTAAGTCCAGAGCTCGATGAATGTTAGGGACCAAAAAAAAGTCACTACCAATCAACTTTAAATTGCCTGAAACGTACTCCTAACAGGTTTTTGGGGGTACATTTTTTTTTTTGACACAATGGTGTCACTACCGCCACTACTTTCAGCTCATTTGCATTACAACATACCATTTGTTTATCGCAAATGAAATTGTAATCTCATAACACTTTTAGTAACCAGGTTAAAGTTAAAAAGATGGCATTACTTGGGTGAGGTCTTTACTTAAATTTGTCAAATCTGTCCCAGCAGAGTGATTGAGGTTGCCCACATGCTGCCTCAGTGCCTGCAGTTCTGGAACTGAAACATTTCACAAATCATTAGCAGATCAAGGGTATTGAGCTCATACCATACCTATGACATGGACTGTCAGGTGCTGTCGCTCCACCCTGAGTTTGAAGTGCTGTCCGTCAAGTGTAGGCCACCTGGTTGTGCCTGAGCTCATAGGAGGGCAGGTGGGAGGCTATCAGCACCTGGGGGAGTGTAAAATAATTTGGGCATCAATTATTTTCAGTTGGTCATGAATTAATATAGCTGCTGCAGGATGCATTAAACCTTAATGCATCCTGCTAAGTCACCCCTTAATGATTAAGTGGTGACTTAACGGTTTCACATGGGGCATCTTTGTATGTGTGCTGTAGCCACATACCATTTTCATTCAGCTGAATGGCGTTGGTCGTCTTGCTGAGCTGGGTGAGCTCGGTCAGGATGGTCATCGACGAGGGTGGGATCTCGCCCACACAGCTGGTCCTAGACACGCAAGAGGACAACGTAAAATCCCCAGTGTTCATTCAATTTGTACACCAACTTGTGACCAGGAGATTATTTTTGGGAACTTGGGCGTGGGAGAATATGTAGTTGAGCTCGTTGGCCATGTCAGCTTTTTTTTCTTCACAAAGTGCAAATACACACTTGAACAACACTCAACAGGTCTTCAAGTTGCCCCTTGGTTAGTCGCCTAAGTAGCCTAAGCTTCAAAATGATGATATGTGAAGGATGGAGGATGACGGGCAGAAAAAGCGCTAGTATATCCTAGGATATACTCACTTCTGAACTGCACAATGCTCCGAGTGTACTCCTAACAGGTTTTTGGGGGGACGATTTTTTCCACACTTAGTGATTTTTTCGGATTTAACTTTCGTTTCGGTAGTGACCCAATGGTGAAAAAAGAAAATGTACTAAGTCCAGAGCTCGATGAATGTTAGGGACCAAAAAAAATGTCACTACAAAGTACTACCAATCAACTCTAAATTGCCTGACACGTACTCCTAACAGGTTTTTGGGGGAACAATTTTTTTTTGACACAATGTTGTCACTACCGAAACGAAAAAAAAAGACTAAGTCCAGAGCTCGATGAATGTTAGGGACCAAAAAAAATAGTCACTACCAATCAACTTTAAATTGCCTGAAACGTACTCCTAACAGGTTTTTGGGGGAACAATTTTTTTTTTGACACAATGGTGTCACTAACAAAACGAAAAAAAAATGACTAAGTCCAGAGCTCGATGAATGTTAGGGACCAAAAAAAAGTCACTACCAATCAACTTTAAATTGCCTGAAACGTACTCCTAACAGGTTTTTGGGGGAACATTTTTTTTTGACACAATGGTGTCACTACCGAAAGTGCAAATACACACTTGAACAACACTCAACAGGTCTTCAAGTACCGCCACTACTTTCAGCTCATTTGCATTACAACATACCATTTGTTTATCGCAAATGAAATTGTAATCTCATAAAACTTTTAGTAACCAGGTTAAAGTTAAAAAGATGGCATTACTTGGGTGAGGTCTTTACTTAAATTTGTCAAATCTGTCCCAGCAGAGTGATTGAGGTCGCCCACATGCTGCCTCAGTGCCTGCAGTTCTGGAACTGAAACATTTCACAAATCATTAGCAGATCAAGGGTATTGAGCTCATACCATACCTATGACATGGACTGTCAGGTGCTGTCGCTCCACCCTGAGTTTGAAGTGCTGTCCGTCAAGTGTAGGCCACCTGGTTGTGCCTGAGCTCATAGGAGGGCAGGTGGGAGGCTATCAGCACCTGGGGGAGTGTAAAATAATTTGGGCATCAATTATTTTCAGTTGGTCATGAATTAATATAGCTGCTGCAGGATGCATTAAACCTTAATGCATCCTGCTAAGTCACCCCTTAATGATTAAGTGGTGACTTAACGGTTTCACATGGGGCATCTTTGTATGTGTGCTGTAGCCACATACCATTTTCATTCAGCTGAATGGCGTTGGTCGTCTTGCTGAGCTGGGTGAGCTCGGTCAGGATGGTCATCGACGAGGGTGGGATCTCGCCCACACAGCTGGTCCTAGACACGCAAGAGGACAACGTAAAATCCCCAGTGTTCATTCAATTTGTACACCAACTTGTGACCAGGAGATTATTTTTGGGAACCTGGGCGTGGGAGAATATGTAGTTGAGCTCGTTGGCCATGTCAGCTTTTTTTTCTTCACGAAGTGCAAATACACACTTGAACAACACTCAACAGGTCTTCAAGTTGCCCCTTGGTTAGTCGCCTAAGTAGCCTAAGCTTCAAAATGATGATATGTGAAGGGTGGAGGATGACGGGCAGAAAAAGCGCTAGTATATCCTAGGATATACTCACTTCTGAACTGCACAATGCTCCGAGTGTACTCCTAACAGGTTTTTGGGGGGACGATTTTTTCCACACTTAGTGATTTTTTCGGATTTAACTTTCGTTTCAGTAGTGACCCAATGGTGAAAAAAGAAAATGTACTAAGTCCAGAGCTCGATGAATGTTAGGGACCAAAAAAAATGTCACTACAAAGTACTACCAATCAACTCTAAATTGCCTGAAACGTACTCCTAACAGGTTTTTGGGGGAACATTTTTTTTTTGACACAATGGTGTCACTACCAAAACGAAAAAAAAAATGACTAAGTCCAGAGCTCGATGAATGTTAGGGACCAAAAAAAAAGTCACTACCAATCAACTTTAAATTGCCTGAAACGTACTCCTAACAGGTTCTTGGGGGAATATTTTTTTTTTGACACAATGGTGTCACTACCGAAACGAAAAAAAAAATGACTAAGTCCAGAGCTCGATGAATGTTAGGGACCAAAAAAAAGTCACTACCAATCAACTTTAAATTGCCTGAAACCTACTCCTAACAGGTTTTTGGGGGAACATTTTTTTTTTTGACACAATGGTGTCACTACCGCCACTACTTTCAGCTCATTTGCATTACAACATACCATTTGTTTATCGCAAATGAAATTGTAATCTCATAACACTTTTAGTAACCAGGTTAAAGTTAAAAAGATGGCATTACTTGGGTGAGGTCTTTACTTAAATTTGTCAAATCTGTCCCAGCAGAGTGATTGAGGTTGCCCACATGCTGCCTCAGTGCCTGCAGTTCTGGAACTGAAACATTTCACAAATCATTAGCAGATCAAGGGTATTGAGCTCATACCATACCTATGACATGGACTGTCAGGTGCTGTCGCTCCACCCTGAGTTTGAAGTGCTGTCCGTCAAGTGTAGGCCACCTGGTTGTGCCTGAGCTCATAGGAGGGCAGGTGGGAGGCTATCAGCACCTGGGGGAGTGTAAAATAATTTGGGCATCAATTATTTTCAGTTGGTCATGAATTAATATAGCTGCTGCAGGATGCATTAAACCTTAATGCATCCTGCTAAGTCACCCCTTAATGATTAAGTGGTGACTTAACGGTTTCACATGGGGCATCTTTGTATGTGTGCTGTAGCCACATACCATTTTCATTCAGCTGAATGGCGTTGGTCGTCTTGCTGAGCTGGGTGAGCTCGGTCAGGATGGTCATCGACGAGGGTGGGATCTCGCCCACACAGCTGGTCCTAGACACGCAAGAGGACAACGTAAAATCCCCAGTGTTCATTCAATTTGTACACCAACTTGTGACCAGGAGATTATTTTTGGGAACTTGGGCGTGGGAGAATATGTAGTTGAGCTCGTTGGCCATGTCAGCTTTTTTTTCTTCACAAAGTGCAAATACACACTTGAACAACACTCAACAGGTCTTCAAGTTGCCCCTTGGTTAGTCGCCTAAGTAGCCTAAGCTTCAAAATGATGATATGTGAAGGATGGAGGATGACGGGCAGAAAAAGCGCTAGTATATCCTAGGATATACTCACTTCTGAACTGCACAATGCTCCGAGTGTACTCCTAACAGGTTTTTGGGGGGACGATTTTTTCCACACTTAGTGATTTTTTCGGATTTAACTTTCGTTTCGGTAGTGACCCAATGGTGAAAAAAGAAAATGTACTAAGTCCAGAGCTCGATGAATGTTAGGGACCAAAAAAAATGTCACTACAAAGTACTACCAATCAACTCTAAATTGCCTGACACGTACTCCTAACAGGTTTTTGGGGGAACAATTTTTTTTTGACACAATGTTGTCACTACCGAAACGAAAAAAAAAGACTAAGTCCAGAGCTCGATGAATGTTAGGGACCAAAAAAAATAGTCACTACCAATCAACTTTAAATTGCCTGAAACGTACTCCTAACAGGTTTTTGGGGGAACAATTTTTTTTTTGACACAATGGTGTCACTAACAAAACGAAAAAAAAATGACTAAGTCCAGAGCTCGATGAATGTTAGGGACCAAAAAAAAGTCACTACCAATCAACTTTAAATTGCCTGAAACGTACTCCTAACAGGTTTTTGGGGGAACATTTTTTTTTGACACAATGGTGTCACTACCGAAAGTGCAAATACACACTTGAACAACACTCAACAGGTCTTCAAGTACCGCCACTACTTTCAGCTCATTTGCATTACAACATACCATTTGTTTATCGCAAATGAAATTGTAATCTCATAAAACTTTTAGTAACCAGGTTAAAGTTAAAAAGATGGCATTACTTGGGTGAGGTCTTTACTTAAATTTGTCAAATCTGTCCCAGCAGAGTGATTGAGGTCGCCCACATGCTGCCTCAGTGCCTGCAGTTCTGGAACTGAAACATTTCACAAATCATTAGCAGATCAAGGGTATTGAGCTCATACCATACCTATGACATGGACTGTCAGGTGCTGTCGCTCCACCCTGAGTTTGAAGTGCTGTCCGTCAAGTGTAGGCCACCTGGTTGTGCCTGAGCTCATAGGAGGGCAGGTGGGAGGCTATCAGCACCTGGGGGAGTGTAAAATAATTTGGGCATCAATTATTTTCAGTTGGTCATGAATTAATATAGCTGCTGCAGGATGCATTAAACCTTAATGCATCCTGCTAAGTCACCCCTTAATGATTAAGTGGTGACTTAACGGTTTCACATGGGGCATCTTTGTATGTGTGCTGTAGCCACATACCATTTTCATTCAGCTGAATGGCGTTGGTCGTCTTGCTGAGCTGGGTGAGCTCGGTCAGGATGGTCATCGACGAGGGTGGGATCTCGCCCACACAGCTGGTCCTAGACACGCAAGAGGACAACGTAAAATCCCCAGTGTTCATTCAATTTGTACACCAACTTGTGACCAGGAGATTATTTTTGGGAACCTGGGCGTGGGAGAATATGTAGTTGAGCTCGTTGGCCATGTCAGCTTTTTTTTCTTCACGAAGTGCAAATACACACTTGAACAACACTCAACAGGTCTTCAAGTTGCCCCTTGGTTAGTCGCCTAAGTAGCCTAAGCTTCAAAATGATGATATGTGAAGGGTGGAGGATGACGGGCAGAAAAAGCGCTAGTATATCCTAGGATATACTCACTTCTGAACTGCACAATGCTCCGAGTGTACTCCTAACAGGTTTTTGGGGGGACGATTTTTTCCACACTTAGTGATTTTTTCGGATTTAACTTTCGTTTCAGTAGTGACCCAATGGTGAAAAAAGAAAATGTACTAAGTCCAGAGCTCGATGAATGTTAGGGACCAAAAAAAATGTCACTACAAAGTACTACCAATCAACTCTAAATTGCCTGAAACGTACTCCTAACAGGTTTTTGGGGGAACATTTTTTTTTTGACACAATGGTGTCACTACCAAAACGAAAAAAAAATGACTAAGTCCAGAGCTCGATGAATGTTAGGGACCAAAAAAAAAGTCACTACCAATCAACTTTAAATTGCCTGAAACGTACTCCTAACAGGTTCTTGGGGGAATATTTTTTTTTTGACACAATGGTGTCACTACCGAAACGAAAAAAAAATGACTAAGTCCAGAGCTCGATGAATGTTAGGGACCAAAAAAAAGTCACTACCAATCAACTTTAAATTGCCTGAAACCTACTCCTAACAGGTTTTTGGGGGAACATTTTTTTTTTTGACACAATGGTGTCACTACCGCCACTACTTTCAGCTCATTTGCATTACAACATACCATTTGTTTATCGCAAATGAAATTGTAATCTCATAACACTTTTAGTAACCAGGTTAAAGTTAAAAAGATGGCATTACTTGGGTGAGGTCTTTACTTAAATTTGTCAAATCTGTCCCAGCAGAGTGATTGAGGTCGCCCACATGCTGCCTCAGTGCCTGCAGTTCTGGAACTGAAACATTTCACAAATCATTAGCAGATCAAGGGTATTGAGCTCATACCATACCTATGACATGGACTGTCAGGTGCTGTCGCTCCACCCTGAGTTTGAAGTGCTGTCCGTCAAGTGTAGGCCACCTGGTTGTGCCTGAGCTCATAGGAGGGCAGGTGGGAGGCTATCAGCACCTGGGGGAGTGTAAAATAATTTGGGCATCAATTATTTTCAGTTGGTCATGAATTAATATAGCTGCTGCAGGATGCATTAAACCTTAATGCATCCTGCTAAGTCACCCCTTAATGATTAAGTGGTGACTTAACGGTTTCACATGGGGCATCTTTGTATGTGTGCTGTAGCCACATACCATTTTCATTCAGCTGAATGGCGTTGGTCGTCTTGCTGAGCTGGGTGAGCTCGGTCAGGATGGTCATCGACGAGGGTGGGATCTCGCCCACACAGCTGGTCCTAGACACGCAAGAGGACAACGTAAAATCCCCAGTGTTCATTCAATTTGTACACCAACTTGTGACCAGGAGATTATTTTTGGGAACCTGGGCGTGGGAGAATATGTAGTTGAGCTCGTTGGCCATGTCAGCTTTTTTTTCTTCACGAAGTGCAAATACACACTTGAACAACACTCAACAGGTCTTCAAGTTGCCCCTTGGTTAGTCGCCTAAGTAGCCTAAGCTTCAAAATGATGATATGTGAAGGGTGGAGGATGACGGGCAGAAAAAGCGCTAGTATATCCTAGGATATACTCACTTCTGAACTGCACAATGCTCCGAGTGTACTCCTAACAGGTTTTTGGGGGGACGATTTTTTCCACACTTAGTGATTTTTTCGGATTTAACTTTCGTTTCAGTAGTGACCCAATGGTGAAAAAAGAAAATGTACTAAGTCCAGAGCTCGATGAATGTTAGGGACCAAAAAAAATGTCACTACAAAGTACTACCAATCAACTCTAAATTGCCTGAAACGTACTCCTAACAGGTTTTTGGGGGAACATTTTTTTTTTGACACAATGGTGTCACTACCAAAACGAAAAAAAAATGACTAAGTCCAGAGCTCGATGAATGTTAGGGACCAAAAAAAAAGTCACTACCAATCAACTTTAAATTGCCTGAAACGTACTCCTAACAGGTTCTTGGGGGAACATTTGTTTTTTGACACAATGGTGTCACTACCGAAACGAAAAAAAAATGACTAAGTCCAGAGCTCGATGAATGTTAGGGACCAAAAAAAAGTCACTACCAATCAACTTTAAATTGCCTGAAACGTACTCCTAACAGGTTTTTGGGGGTACATTTTTTTTTTTGACACAATGGTGTCACTACCGCCACTACTTTCAGCTCATTTGCATTACAACATACCATTTGTTTATCGCAAATGAAATTGTAATCTCATAACACTTTTAGTAACCAGGTTAAAGTTAAAAAGATGGCATTACTTGGGTGAGGTCTTTACTTAAATTTGTCAAATCTGTCCCAGCAGAGTGATTGAGGTTGCCCACATGCTGCCTCAGTGCCTGCAGTTCTGGAACTGAAACATTTCACAAATCATTAGCAGATCAAGGGTATTGAGCTCATACCATACCTATGACATGGACTGTCAGGTGCTGTCGCTCCACCCTGAGTTTGAAGTGCTGTCCGTCAAGTGTAGGCCACCTGGTTGTGCCTGAGCTCATAGGAGGGCAGGTGGGAGGCTATCAGCACCTGGGGGAGTGTAAAATAATTTGGGCATCAATTATTTTCAGTTGGTCATGAATTAATATAGCTGCTGCAGGATGCATTAAACCTTAATGCATCCTGCTAAGTCACCCCTTAATGATTAAGTGGTGACTTAACGGTTTCACATGGGGCATCTTTGTATGTGTGCTGTAGCCACATACCATTTTCATTCAGCTGAATGGCGTTGGTCGTCTTGCTGAGCTGGGTGAGCTCGGTCAGGATG
Organism: Gymnoscopelus microlampas; assembly: GCF_963454915.1. NCBI lineage: Eukaryota > Metazoa > Chordata > Actinopteri > Myctophiformes > Myctophidae > Gymnoscopelus > Gymnoscopelus microlampas. The sequence continues at coordinate 46,830,694 of NC_139959.1, read as the reverse complement.
GTCATCGACGAGGGTGGGATCTCGCCCACACAGCTGGTCCTAGACACGCAAGAGGACAACGTAAAATCCCCAGTGTTCATTCAATTTGTACACCAACTTGTGACCAGGAGATTATTTTTGGGAACTTGGGCGTGGGAGAATATGTAGTTGAGCTCGTTGGCCATGTCAGCTTTTTTTTCTTCACAAAGTGCAAATACACACTTGAACAACACTCAACAGGTCTTCAAGTTGCCCCTTGGTTAGTCGCCTAAGTAGCCTAAGCTTCAAAATGATGATATGTGAAGGATGGAGGATGACGGGCAGAAAAAGCGCTAGTATATCCTAGGATATACTCACTTCTGAACTGCACAATGCTCCGAGTGTACTCCTAACAGGTTTTTGGGGGGACGATTTTTTCCACACTTAGTGATTTTTTCGGATTTAACTTTCGTTTCGGTAGTGACCCAATGGTGAAAAAAGAAAATGTACTAAGTCCAGAGCTCGATGAATGTTAGGGACCAAAAAAAATGTCACTACAAAGTACTACCAATCAACTCTAAATTGCCTGACACGTACTCCTAACAGGTTTTTGGGGGAACAATTTTTTTTTGACACAATGTTGTCACTACCGAAACGAAAAAAAAAGACTAAGTCCAGAGCTCGATGAATGTTAGGGACCAAAAAAAATAGTCACTACCAATCAACTTTAAATTGCCTGAAACGTACTCCTAACAGGTTTTTGGGGGAACAATTTTTTTTTTGACACAATGGTGTCACTAACAAAACGAAAAAAAAATGACTAAGTCCAGAGCTCGATGAATGTTAGGGACCAAAAAAAAGTCACTACCAATCAACTTTAAATTGCCTGAAACGTACTCCTAACAGGTTTTTGGGGGAACATTTTTTTTTGACACAATGGTGTCACTACCGAAAGTGCAAATACACACTTGAACAACACTCAACAGGTCTTCAAGTACCGCCACTACTTTCAGCTCATTTGCATTACAACATACCATTTGTTTATCGCAAATGAAATTGTAATCTCATAAAACTTTTAGTAACCAGGTTAAAGTTAAAAAGATGGCATTACTTGGGTGAGGTCTTTACTTAAATTTGTCAAATCTGTCCCAGCAGAGTGATTGAGGTCGCCCACATGCTGCCTCAGTGCCTGCAGTTCTGGAACTGAAACATTTCACAAATCATTAGCAGATCAAGGGTATTGAGCTCATACCATACCTATGACATGGACTGTCAGGTGCTGTCGCTCCACCCTGAGTTTGAAGTGCTGTCCGTCAAGTGTAGGCCACCTGGTTGTGCCTGAGCTCATAGGAGGGCAGGTGGGAGGCTATCAGCACCTGGGGGAGTGTAAAATAATTTGGGCATCAATTATTTTCAGTTGGTCATGAATTAATATAGCTGCTGCAGGATGCATTAAACCTTAATGCATCCTGCTAAGTCACCCCTTAATGATTAAGTGGTGACTTAACGGTTTCACATGGGGCATCTTTGTATGTGTGCTGTAGCCACATACCATTTTCATTCAGCTGAATGGCGTTGGTCGTCTTGCTGAGCTGGGTGAGCTCGGTCAGGATGGTCATCGACGAGGGTGGGATCTCGCCCACACAGCTGGTCCTAGACACGCAAGAGGACAACGTAAAATCCCCAGTGTTCATTCAATTTGTACACCAACTTGTGACCAGGAGATTATTTTTGGGAACCTGGGCGTGGGAGAATATGTAGTTGAGCTCGTTGGCCATGTCAGCTTTTTTTTCTTCACGAAGTGCAAATACACACTTGAACAACACTCAACAGGTCTTCAAGTTGCCCCTTGGTTAGTCGCCTAAGTAGCCTAAGCTTCAAAATGATGATATGTGAAGGGTGGAGGATGACGGGCAGAAAAAGCGCTAGTATATCCTAGGATATACTCACTTCTGAACTGCACAATGCTCCGAGTGTACTCCTAACAGGTTTTTGGGGGGACGATTTTTTCCACACTTAGTGATTTTTTCGGATTTAACTTTCGTTTCAGTAGTGACCCAATGGTGAAAAAAGAAAATGTACTAAGTCCAGAGCTCGATGAATGTTAGGGACCAAAAAAAATGTCACTACAAAGTACTACCAATCAACTCTAAATTGCCTGAAACGTACTCCTAACAGGTTTTTGGGGGAACATTTTTTTTTTGACACAATGGTGTCACTACCAAAACGAAAAAAAAAATGACTAAGTCCAGAGCTCGATGAATGTTAGGGACCAAAAAAAAAGTCACTACCAATCAACTTTAAATTGCCTGAAACGTACTCCTAACAGGTTCTTGGGGGAATATTTTTTTTTTGACACAATGGTGTCACTACCGAAACGAAAAAAAAAATGACTAAGTCCAGAGCTCGATGAATGTTAGGGACCAAAAAAAAGTCACTACCAATCAACTTTAAATTGCCTGAAACCTACTCCTAACAGGTTTTTGGGGGAACATTTTTTTTTTTGACACAATGGTGTCACTACCGCCACTACTTTCAGCTCATTTGCATTACAACATACCATTTGTTTATCGCAAATGAAATTGTAATCTCATAACACTTTTAGTAACCAGGTTAAAGTTAAAAAGATGGCATTACTTGGGTGAGGTCTTTACTTAAATTTGTCAAATCTGTCCCAGCAGAGTGATTGAGGTTGCCCACATGCTGCCTCAGTGCCTGCAGTTCTGGAACTGAAACATTTCACAAATCATTAGCAGATCAAGGGTATTGAGCTCATACCATACCTATGACATGGACTGTCAGGTGCTGTCGCTCCACCCTGAGTTTGAAGTGCTGTCCGTCAAGTGTAGGCCACCTGGTTGTGCCTGAGCTCATAGGAGGGCAGGTGGGAGGCTATCAGCACCTGGGGGAGTGTAAAATAATTTGGGCATCAATTATTTTCAGTTGGTCATGAATTAATATAGCTGCTGCAGGATGCATTAAACCTTAATGCATCCTGCTAAGTCACCCCTTAATGATTAAGTGGTGACTTAACGGTTTCACATGGGGCATCTTTGTATGTGTGCTGTAGCCACATACCATTTTCATTCAGCTGAATGGCGTTGGTCGTCTTGCTGAGCTGGGTGAGCTCGGTCAGGATGGTCATCGACGAGGGTGGGATCTCGCCCACACAGCTGGTCCTAGACACGCAAGAGGACAACGTAAAATCCCCAGTGTTCATTCAATTTGTACACCAACTTGTGACCAGGAGATTATTTTTGGGAACTTGGGCGTGGGAGAATATGTAGTTGAGCTCGTTGGCCATGTCAGCTTTTTTTTCTTCACAAAGTGCAAATACACACTTGAACAACACTCAACAGGTCTTCAAGTTGCCCCTTGGTTAGTCGCCTAAGTAGCCTAAGCTTCAAAATGATGATATGTGAAGGATGGAGGATGACGGGCAGAAAAAGCGCTAGTATATCCTAGGATATACTCACTTCTGAACTGCACAATGCTCCGAGTGTACTCCTAACAGGTTTTTGGGGGGACGATTTTTTCCACACTTAGTGATTTTTTCGGATTTAACTTTCGTTTCGGTAGTGACCCAATGGTGAAAAAAGAAAATGTACTAAGTCCAGAGCTCGATGAATGTTAGGGACCAAAAAAAATGTCACTACAAAGTACTACCAATCAACTCTAAATTGCCTGACACGTACTCCTAACAGGTTTTTGGGGGAACAATTTTTTTTTGACACAATGTTGTCACTACCGAAACGAAAAAAAAAGACTAAGTCCAGAGCTCGATGAATGTTAGGGACCAAAAAAAATAGTCACTACCAATCAACTTTAAATTGCCTGAAACGTACTCCTAACAGGTTTTTGGGGGAACAATTTTTTTTTTGACACAATGGTGTCACTAACAAAACGAAAAAAAAATGACTAAGTCCAGAGCTCGATGAATGTTAGGGACCAAAAAAAAGTCACTACCAATCAACTTTAAATTGCCTGAAACGTACTCCTAACAGGTTTTTGGGGGAACATTTTTTTTTGACACAATGGTGTCACTACCGAAAGTGCAAATACACACTTGAACAACACTCAACAGGTCTTCAAGTACCGCCACTACTTTCAGCTCATTTGCATTACAACATACCATTTGTTTATCGCAAATGAAATTGTAATCTCATAAAACTTTTAGTAACCAGGTTAAAGTTAAAAAGATGGCATTACTTGGGTGAGGTCTTTACTTAAATTTGTCAAATCTGTCCCAGCAGAGTGATTGAGGTCGCCCACATGCTGCCTCAGTGCCTGCAGTTCTGGAACTGAAACATTTCACAAATCATTAGCAGATCAAGGGTATTGAGCTCATACCATACCTATGACATGGACTGTCAGGTGCTGTCGCTCCACCCTGAGTTTGAAGTGCTGTCCGTCAAGTGTAGGCCACCTGGTTGTGCCTGAGCTCATAGGAGGGCAGGTGGGAGGCTATCAGCACCTGGGGGAGTGTAAAATAATTTGGGCATCAATTATTTTCAGTTGGTCATGAATTAATATAGCTGCTGCAGGATGCATTAAACCTTAATGCATCCTGCTAAGTCACCCCTTAATGATTAAGTGGTGACTTAACGGTTTCACATGGGGCATCTTTGTATGTGTGCTGTAGCCACATACCATTTTCATTCAGCTGAATGGCGTTGGTCGTCTTGCTGAGCTGGGTGAGCTCGGTCAGGATGGTCATCGACGAGGGTGGGATCTCGCCCACACAGCTGGTCCTAGACACGCAAGAGGACAACGTAAAATCCCCAGTGTTCATTCAATTTGTACACCAACTTGTGACCAGGAGATTATTTTTGGGAACCTGGGCGTGGGAGAATATGTAGTTGAGCTCGTTGGCCATGTCAGCTTTTTTTTCTTCACGAAGTGCAAATACACACTTGAACAACACTCAACAGGTCTTCAAGTTGCCCCTTGGTTAGTCGCCTAAGTAGCCTAAGCTTCAAAATGATGATATGTGAAGGGTGGAGGATGACGGGCAGAAAAAGCGCTAGTATATCCTAGGATATACTCACTTCTGAACTGCACAATGCTCCGAGTGTACTCCTAACAGGTTTTTGGGGGGACGATTTTTTCCACACTTAGTGATTTTTTCGGATTTAACTTTCGTTTCAGTAGTGACCCAATGGTGAAAAAAGAAAATGTACTAAGTCCAGAGCTCGATGAATGTTAGGGACCAAAAAAAATGTCACTACAAAGTACTACCAATCAACTCTAAATTGCCTGAAACGTACTCCTAACAGGTTTTTGGGGGAACATTTTTTTTTTGACACAATGGTGTCACTACCAAAACGAAAAAAAAATGACTAAGTCCAGAGCTCGATGAATGTTAGGGACCAAAAAAAAAGTCACTACCAATCAACTTTAAATTGCCTGAAACGTACTCCTAACAGGTTCTTGGGGGAATATTTTTTTTTTGACACAATGGTGTCACTACCGAAACGAAAAAAAAATGACTAAGTCCAGAGCTCGATGAATGTTAGGGACCAAAAAAAAGTCACTACCAATCAACTTTAAATTGCCTGAAACCTACTCCTAACAGGTTTTTGGGGGAACATTTTTTTTTTTGACACAATGGTGTCACTACCGCCACTACTTTCAGCTCATTTGCATTACAACATACCATTTGTTTATCGCAAATGAAATTGTAATCTCATAACACTTTTAGTAACCAGGTTAAAGTTAAAAAGATGGCATTACTTGGGTGAGGTCTTTACTTAAATTTGTCAAATCTGTCCCAGCAGAGTGATTGAGGTTGCCCACATGCTGCCTCAGTGCCTGCAGTTCTGGAACTGAAACATTTCACAAATCATTAGCAGATCAAGGGTATTGAGCTCATACCATACCTATGACATGGACTGTCAGGTGCTGTCGCTCCACCCTGAGTTTGAAGTGCTGTCCGTCAAGTGTAGGCCACCTGGTTGTGCCTGAGCTCATAGGAGGGCAGGTGGGAGGCTATCAGCACCTGGGGGAGTGTAAAATAATTTGGGCATCAATTATTTTCAGTTGGTCATGAATTAATATAGCTGCTGCAGGATGCATTAAACCTTAATGCATCCTGCTAAGTCACCCCTTAATGATTAAGTGGTGACTTAACGGTTTCACATGGGGCATCTTTGTATGTGTGCTGTAGCCACATACCATTTTCATTCAGCTGAATGGCGTTGGTCGTCTTGCTGAGCTGGGTGAGCTCGGTCAGGATGGTCATCGACGAGGGTGGGATCTCGCCCACACAGCTGGTCCTAGACACGCAAGAGGACAACGTAAAATCCCCAGTGTTCATTCAATTTGTACACCAACTTGTGACCAGGAGATTATTTTTGGGAACTTGGGCGTGGGAGAATATGTAGTTGAGCTCGTTGGCCATGTCAGCTTTTTTTTCTTCACAAAGTGCAAATACACACTTGAACAACACTCAACAGGTCTTCAAGTTGCCCCTTGGTTAGTCGCCTAAGTAGCCTAAGCTTCAAAATGATGATATGTGAAGGATGGAGGATGACGGGCAGAAAAAGCGCTAGTATATCCTAGGATATACTCACTTCTGAACTGCACAATGCTCCGAGTGTACTCCTAACAGGTTTTTGGGGGGACGATTTTTTCCACACTTAGTGATTTTTTCGGATTTAACTTTCGTTTCGGTAGTGACCCAATGGTGAAAAAAGAAAATGTACTAAGTCCAGAGCTCGATGAATGTTAGGGACCAAAAAAAATGTCACTACAAAGTACTACCAATCAACTCTAAATTGCCTGACACGTACTCCTAACAGGTTTTTGGGGGAACAATTTTTTTTTGACACAATGGTGTCACTACCGAAACGAAAAAAAAAGACTAAGTCCAGAGCTCGATGAATGTTAGGGACCAAAAAAAATAGTCACTACCAATCAACTTTAAATTGCCTGAAACGTACTCCTAACAGGTTTTTGGGGGAACAATTTTTTTTTGACACAATGGTGTCACTAACAAAACGAAAAAAAAATGACTAAGTCCAGAGCTCGATGAATGTTAGGGACCAAAAAAAAGTCACTACCAATCAACTTTAAATTGCCTGAAACGTACTCCTAACAGGTTTTTGGGGGAACATTTTTTTTTGACACAATGGTGTCACTACCGAAAGTGCAAATACACACTTGAACAACACTCAACAGGTCTTCAAGTACCGCCACTACTTTCAGCTCATTTGCATTACAACATACCATTTGTTTATCGCAAATGAAATTGTAATCTCATAAAACTTTTAGTAACCAGGTTAAAGTTAAAAAGATGGCATTACTTGGGTGAGGTCTTTACTTAAATTTGTCAAATCTGTCCCAGCAGAGTGATTGAGGTCGCCCACATGCTGCCTCAGTGCCTGCAGTTCTGGAACTGAAACATTTCACAAATCATTAGCAGATCAAGGGTATTGAGCTCATACCATACCTATGACATGGACTGTCAGGTGCTGTCGCTCCACCCTGAGTTTGAAGTGCTGTCCGTCAAGTGTAGGCCACCTGGTTGTGCCTGAGCTCATAGGAGGGCAGGTGGGAGGCTATCAGCACCTGGGGGAGTGTAAAATAATTTGGGCATCAATTATTTTCAGTTGGTCATGAATTAATATAGCTGCTGCAGGATGCATTAAACCTTAATGCATCCTGCTAAGTCACCCCTTAATGATTAAGTGGTGACTTAACGGTTTCACATGGGGCATCTTTGTATGTGTGCTGTAGCCACATACCATTTTCATTCAGCTGAATGGCGTTGGTCGTCTTGCTGAGCTGGGTGAGCTCGGTCAGGATGGTCATCGACGAGGGTGGGATCTCGCCCACACAGCTGGTCCTAGACACGCAAGAGGACAACGTAAAATCCCCAGTGTTCATTCAATTTGTACACCAACTTGTGACCAGGAGATTATTTTTGGGAACCTGGGCGTGGGAGAATATGTAGTTGAGCTCGTTGGCCATGTCAGCTTTTTTTTCTTCACGAAGTGCAAATACACACTTGAACAACACTCAACAGGTCTTCAAGTTGCCCCTTGGTTAGTCGCCTAAGTAGCCTAAGCTTCAAAATGATGATATGTGAAGGGTGGAGGATGACGGGCAGAAAAAGCGCTAGTATATCCTAGGATATACTCACTTCTGAACTGCACAATGCTCCGAGTGTACTCCTAACAGGTTTTTGGGGGGACGATTTTTTCCACACTTAGTGATTTTTTCGGATTTAACTTTCGTTTCAGTAGTGACCCAATGGTGAAAAAAGAAAATGTACTAAGTCCAGAGCTCGATGAATGTTAGGGACCAAAAAAAATGTCACTACAAAGTACTACCAATCAACTCTAAATTGCCTGAAACGTACTCCTAACAGGTTTTTGGGGGAACATTTTTTTTTTGACACAATGGTGTCACTACCAAAACGAAAAAAAAAATGACTAAGTCCAGAGCTCGATGAATGTTAGGGACCAAAAAAAAAGTCACTACCAATCAACTTTAAATTGCCTGAAACGTACTCCTAACAGGTTCTTGGGGGAATATTTTTTTTTTGACACAATGGTGTCACTACCGAAACGAAAAAAAAAATGACTAAGTCCAGAGCTCGATGAATGTTAGGGACCAAAAAAAAGTCACTACCAATCAACTTTAAATTGCCTGAAACCTACTCCTAACAGGTTTTTGGGGGAACATTTTTTTTTTTGACACAATGGTGTCACTACCGCCACTACTTTCAGCTCATTTGCATTACAACATACCATTTGTTTATCGCAAATGAAATTGTAATCTCATAACACTTTTAGTAACCAGGTTAAAGTTAAAAAGATGGCATTACTTGGGTGAGGTCTTTACTTAAATTTGTCAAATCTGTCCCAGCAGAGTGATTGAGGTTGCCCACATGCTGCCTCAGTGCCTGCAGTTCTGGAACTGAAACATTTCACAAATCATTAGCAGATCAAGGGTATTGAGCTCATACCATACCTATGACATGGACTGTCAGGTGCTGTCGCTCCACCCTGAGTTTGAAGTGCTGTCCGTCAAGTGTAGGCCACCTGGTTGTGCCTGAGCTCATAGGAGGGCAGGTGGGAGGCTATCAGCACCTGGGGGAGTGTAAAATAATTTGGGCATCAATTATTTTCAGTTGGTCATGAATTAATATAGCTGCTGCAGGATGCATTAAACCTTAATGCATCCTGCTAAGTCACCCCTTAATGATTAAGTGGTGACTTAACGGTTTCACATGGGGCATCTTTGTATGTGTGCTGTAGCCACATACCATTTTCATTCAGCTGAATGGCGTTGGTCGTCTTGCTGAGCTGGGTGAGCTCGGTCAGGATGGTCATCGACGAGGGTGGGATCTCGCCCACACAGCTGGTCCTAGACACGCAAGAGGACAACGTAAAATCCCCAGTGTTCATTCAATTTGTACACCAACTTGTGACCAGGAGATTATTTTTGGGAACTTGGGCGTGGGAGAATATGTAGTTGAGCTCGTTGGCCATGTCAGCTTTTTTTTCTTCACAAAGTGCAAATACACACTTGAACAACACTCAACAGGTCTTCAAGTTGCCCCTTGGTTAGTCGCCTAAGTAGCCTAAGCTTCAAAATGATGATATGTGAAGGATGGAGGATGACGGGCAGAAAAAGCGCTAGTATATCCTAGGATATACTCACTTCTGAACTGCACAATGCTCCGAGTGTACTCCTAACAGGTTTTTGGGGGGACGATTTTTTCCACACTTAGTGATTTTTTCGGATTTAACTTTCGTTTCGGTAGTGACCCAATGGTGAAAAAAGAAAATGTACTAAGTCCAGAGCTCGATGAATGTTAGGGACCAAAAAAAATGTCACTACAAAGTACTACCAATCAACTCTAAATTGCCTGACACGTACTCCTAACAGGTTTTTGGGGGAACAATTTTTTTTTGACACAATGTTGTCACTACCGAAACGAAAAAAAAAGACTAAGTCCAGAGCTCGATGAATGTTAGGGACCAAAAAAAATAGTCACTACCAATCAACTTTAAATTGCCTGAAACGTACTCCTAACAGGTTTTTGGGGGAACAATTTTTTTTTTGACACAATGGTGTCACTAACAAAACGAAAAAAAAATGACTAAGTCCAGAGCTCGATGAATGTTAGGGACCAAAAAAAAGTCACTACCAATCAACTTTAAATTGCCTGAAACGTACTCCTAACAGGTTTTTGGGGGAACATTTTTTTTTGACACAATGGTGTCACTACCGAAAGTGCAAATACACACTTGAACAACACTCAACAGGTCTTCAAGTACCGCCACTACTTTCAGCTCATTTGCATTACAACATACCATTTGTTTATCGCAAATGAAATTGTAATCTCATAAAACTTTTAGTAACCAGGTTAAAGTTAAAAAGATGGCATTACTTGGGTGAGGTCTTTACTTAAATTTGTCAAATCTGTCCCAGCAGAGTGATTGAGGTCGCCCACATGCTGCCTCAGTGCCTGCAGTTCTGGAACTGAAACATTTCACAAATCATTAGCAGATCAAGGGTATTGAGCTCATACCATACCTATGACATGGACTGTCAGGTGCTGTCGCTCCACCCTGAGTTTGAAGTGCTGTCCGTCAAGTGTAGGCCACCTGGTTGTGCCTGAGCTCATAGGAGGGCAGGTGGGAGGCTATCAGCACCTGGGGGAGTGTAAAATAATTTGGGCATCAATTATTTTCAGTTGGTCATGAATTAATATAGCTGCTGCAGGATGCATTAAACCTTAATGCATCCTGCTAAGTCACCCCTTAATGATTAAGTGGTGACTTAACGGTTTCACATGGGGCATCTTTGTATGTGTGCTGTAGCCACATACCATTTTCATTCAGCTGAATGGCGTTGGTCGTCTTGCTGAGCTGGGTGAGCTCGGTCAGGATGGTCATCGACGAGGGTGGGATCTCGCCCACACAGCTGGTCCTAGACACGCAAGAGGACAACGTAAAATCCCCAGTGTTCATTCAATTTGTACACCAACTTGTGACCAGGAGATTATTTTTGGGAACCTGGGCGTGGGAGAATATGTAGTTGAGCTCGTTGGCCATGTCAGCTTTTTTTTCTTCACGAAGTGCAAATACACACTTGAACAACACTCAACAGGTCTTCAAGTTGCCCCTTGGTTAGTCGCCTAAGTAGCCTAAGCTTCAAAATGATGATATGTGAAGGGTGGAGGATGACGGGCAGAAAAAGCGCTAGTATATCCTAGGATATACTCACTTCTGAACTGCACAATGCTCCGAGTGTACTCCTAACAGGTTTTTGGGGGGACGATTTTTTCCACACTTAGTGATTTTTTCGGATTTAACTTTCGTTTCAGTAGTGACCCAATGGTGAAAAAAGAAAATGTACTAAGTCCAGAGCTCGATGAATGTTAGGGACCAAAAAAAATGTCACTACAAAGTACTACCAATCAACTCTAAATTGCCTGAAACGTACTCCTAACAGGTTTTTGGGGGAACATTTTTTTTTTGACACAATGGTGTCACTACCAAAACGAAAAAAAAATGACTAAGTCCAGAGCTCGATGAATGTTAGGGACCAAAAAAAAAGTCACTACCAATCAACTTTAAATTGCCTGAAACGTACTCCTAACAGGTTCTTGGGGGAATATTTTTTTTTTGACACAATGGTGTCACTACCGAAACGAAAAAAAAATGACTAAGTCCAGAGCTCGATGAATGTTAGGGACCAAAAAAAAGTCACTACCAATCAACTTTAAATTGCCTGAAACCTACTCCTAACAGGTTTTTGGGGGAACATTTTTTTTTTTGACACAATGGTGTCACTACCGCCACTACTTTCAGCTCATTTGCATTACAACATACCATTTGTTTATCGCAAATGAAATTGTAATCTCATAACACTTTTAGTAACCAGGTTAAAGTTAAAAAGATGGCATTACTTGGGTGAGGTCTTTACTTAAATTTGTCAAATCTGTCCCAGCAGAGTGATTGAGGTCGCCCACATGCTGCCTCAGTGCCTGCAGTTCTGGAACTGAAACATTTCACAAATCATTAGCAGATCAAGGGTATTGAGCTCATACCATACCTATGACATGGACTGTCAGGTGCTGTCGCTCCACCCTGAGTTTGAAGTGCTGTCCGTCAAGTGTAGGCCACCTGGTTGTGCCTGAGCTCATAGGAGGGCAGGTGGGAGGCTATCAGCACCTGGGGGAGTGTAAAATAATTTGGGCATCAATTATTTTCAGTTGGTCATGAATTAATATAGCTGCTGCAGGATGCATTAAACCTTAATGCATCCTGCTAAGTCACCCCTTAATGATTAAGTGGTGACTTAACGGTTTCACATGGGGCATCTTTGTATGTGTGCTGTAGCCACATACCATTTTCATTCAGCTGAATGGCGTTGGTCGTCTTGCTGAGCTGGGTGAGCTCGGTCAGGATGGTCATCGACGAGGGTGGGATCTCGCCCACACAGCTGGTCCTAGACACGCAAGAGGACAACGTAAAATCCCCAGTGTTCATTCAATTTGTACACCAACTTGTGACCAGGAGATTATTTTTGGGAACCTGGGCGTGGGAGAATATGTAGTTGAGCTCGTTGGCCATGTCAGCTTTTTTTTCTTCACGAAGTGCAAATACACACTTGAACAACACTCAACAGGTCTTCAAGTTGCCCCTTGGTTAGTCGCCTAAGTAGCCTAAGCTTCAAAATGATGATATGTGAAGGGTGGAGGATGACGGGCAGAAAAAGCGCTAGTATATCCTAGGATATACTCACTTCTGAACTGCACAATGCTCCGAGTGTACTCCTAACAGGTTTTTGGGGGGACGATTTTTTCCACACTTAGTGATTTTTTCGGATTTAACTTTCGTTTCAGTAGTGACCCAATGGTGAAAAAAGAAAATGTACTAAGTCCAGAGCTCGATGAATGTTAGGGACCAAAAAAAATGTCACTACAAAGTACTACCAATCAACTCTAAATTGCCTGAAACGTACTCCTAACAGGTTTTTGGGGGAACATTTTTTTTTTGACACAATGGTGTCACTACCAAAACGAAAAAAAAATGACTAAGTCCAGAGCTCGATGAATGTTAGGGACCAAAAAAAAAGTCACTACCAATCAACTTTAAATTGCCTGAAACGTACTCCTAACAGGTTCTTGGGGGAACATTTGTTTTTTGACACAATGGTGTCACTACCGAAACGAAAAAAAAATGACTAAGTCCAGAGCTCGATGAATGTTAGGGACCAAAAAAAAGTCACTACCAATCAACTTTAAATTGCCTGAAACGTACTCCTAACAGGTTTTTGGGGGTACATTTTTTTTTTTGACACAATGGTGTCACTACCGCCACTACTTTCAGCTCATTTGCATTACAACATACCATTTGTTTATCGCAAATGAAATTGTAATCTCATAACACTTTTAGTAACCAGGTTAAAGTTAAAAAGATGGCATTACTTGGGTGAGGTCTTTACTTAAATTTGTCAAATCTGTCCCAGCAGAGTGATTGAGGTTGCCCACATGCTGCCTCAGTGCCTGCAGTTCTGGAACTGAAACATTTCACAAATCATTAGCAGATCAAGGGTATTGAGCTCATACCATACCTATGACATGGACTGTCAGGTGCTGTCGCTCCACCCTGAGTTTGAAGTGCTGTCCGTCAAGTGTAGGCCACCTGGTTGTGCCTGAGCTCATAGGAGGGCAGGTGGGAGGCTATCAGCACCTGGGGGAGTGTAAAATAATTTGGGCATCAATTATTTTCAGTTGGTCATGAATTAATATAGCTGCTGCAGGATGCATTAAACCTTAATGCATCCTGCTAAGTCACCCCTTAATGATTAAGTGGTGACTTAACGGTTTCACATGGGGCATCTTTGTATGTGTGCTGTAGCCACATACCATTTTCATTCAGCTGAATGGCGTTGGTCGTCTTGCTGAGCTGGGTGAGCTCGGTCAGGATGGTCATCGACGAGGGTGGGATCTCGCCCACACAGCTGGTCCTAGACACGCAAGAGGACAACGTAAAATCCCCAGTGTTCATTCAATTTGTACACCAACTTGTGACCAGGAGATTATTTTTGGGAACTTGGGCGTGGGAGAATATGTAGTTGAGCTCGTTGGCCATGTCAGCTTTTTTTTCTTCACAAAGTGCAAATACACACTTGAACAACACTCAACAGGTCTTCAAGTTGCCCCTTGGTTAGTCGCCTAAGTAGCCTAAGCTTCAAAATGATGATATGTGAAGGATGGAGGATGACGGGCAGAAAAAGCGCTAGTATATCCTAGGATATACTCACTTCTGAACTGCACAATGCTCCGAGTGTACTCCTAACAGGTTTTTGGGGGGACGATTTTTTCCACACTTAGTGATTTTTTCGGATTTAACTTTCGTTTCGGTAGTGACCCAATGGTGAAAAAAGAAAATGTACTAAGTCCAGAGCTCGATGAATGTTAGGGACCAAAAAAAATGTCACTACAAAGTACTACCAATCAACTCTAAATTGCCTGACACGTACTCCTAACAGGTTTTTGGGGGAACAATTTTTTTTTGACACAATGTTGTCACTACCGAAACGAAAAAAAAAGACTAAGTCCAGAGCTCGATGAATGTTAGGGACCAAAAAAAATAGTCACTACCAATCAACTTTAAATTGCCTGAAACGTACTCCTAACAGGTTTTTGGGGGAACAATTTTTTTTTTGACACAATGGTGTCACTAACAAAACGAAAAAAAAATGACTAAGTCCAGAGCTCGATGAATGTTAGGGACCAAAAAAAAGTCACTACCAATCAACTTTAAATTGCCTGAAACGTACTCCTAACAGGTTTTTGGGGGAACATTTTTTTTTGACACAATGGTGTCACTACCGAAAGTGCAAATACACACTTGAACAACACTCAACAGGTCTTCAAGTACCGCCACTACTTTCAGCTCATTTGCATTACAACATACCATTTGTTTATCGCAAATGAAATTGTAATCTCATAAAACTTTTAGTAACCAGGTTAAAGTTAAAAAGATGGCATTACTTGGGTGAGGTCTTTACTTAAATTTGTCAAATCTGTCCCAGCAGAGTGATTGAGGTCGCCCACATGCTGCCTCAGTGCCTGCAGTTCTGGAACTGAAACATTTCACAAATCATTAGCAGATCAAGGGTATTGAGCTCATACCATACCTATGACATGGACTGTCAGGTGCTGTCGCTCCACCCTGAGTTTGAAGTGCTGTCCGTCAAGTGTAGGCCACCTGGTTGTGCCTGAGCTCATAGGAGGGCAGGTGGGAGGCTATCAGCACCTGGGGGAGTGTAAAATAATTTGGGCATCAATTATTTTCAGTTGGTCATGAATTAATATAGCTGCTGCAGGATGCATTAAACCTTAATGCATCCTGCTAAGTCACCCCTTAATGATTAAGTGGTGACTTAACGGTTTCACATGGGGCATCTTTGTATGTGTGCTGTAGCCACATACCATTTTCATTCAGCTGAATGGCGTTGGTCGTCTTGCTGAGCTGGGTGAGCTCGGTCAGGATGGTCATCGACGAGGGTGGGATCTCGCCCACACAGCTGGTCCTAGACACGCAAGAGGACAACGTAAAATCCCCAGTGTTCATTCAATTTGTACACCAACTTGTGACCAGGAGATTATTTTTGGGAACCTGGGCGTGGGAGAATATGTAGTTGAGCTCGTTGGCCATGTCAGCTTTTTTTTCTTCACGAAGTGCAAATACACACTTGAACAACACTCAACAGGTCTTCAAGTTGCCCCTTGGTTAGTCGCCTAAGTAGCCTAAGCTTCAAAATGATGATATGTGAAGGGTGGAGGATGACGGGCAGAAAAAGCGCTAGTATATCCTAGGATATACTCACTTCTGAACTGCACAATGCTCCGAGTGTACTCCTAACAGGTTTTTGGGGGGACGATTTTTTCCACACTTAGTGATTTTTTCGGATTTAACTTTCGTTTCAGTAGTGACCCAATGGTGAAAAAAGAAAATGTACTAAGTCCAGAGCTCGATGAATGTTAGGGACCAAAAAAAATGTCACTACAAAGTACTACCAATCAACTCTAAATTGCCTGAAACGTACTCCTAACAGGTTTTTGGGGGAACATTTTTTTTTTGACACAATGGTGTCACTACCAAAACGAAAAAAAAAATGACTAAGTCCAGAGCTCGATGAATGTTAGGGACCAAAAAAAAAGTCACTACCAATCAACTTTAAATTGCCTGAAACGTACTCCTAACAGGTTCTTGGGGGAATATTTTTTTTTTGACACAATGGTGTCACTACCGAAACGAAAAAAAAAATGACTAAGTCCAGAGCTCGATGAATGTTAGGGACCAAAAAAAAGTCACTACCAATCAACTTTAAATTGCCTGAAACCTACTCCTAACAGGTTTTTGGGGGAACATTTTTTTTTTTGACACAATGGTGTCACTACCGCCACTACTTTCAGCTCATTTGCATTACAACATACCATTTGTTTATCGCAAATGAAATTGTAATCTCATAACACTTTTAGTAACCAGGTTAAAGTTAAAAAGATGGCATTACTTGGGTGAGGTCTTTACTTAAATTTGTCAAATCTGTCCCAGCAGAGTGATTGAGGTTGCCCACATGCTGCCTCAGTGCCTGCAGTTCTGGAACTGAAACATTTCACAAATCATTAGCAGATCAAGGGTATTGAGCTCATACCATACCTATGACATGGACTGTCAGGTGCTGTCGCTCCACCCTGAGTTTGAAGTGCTGTCCGTCAAGTGTAGGCCACCTGGTTGTGCCTGAGCTCATAGGAGGGCAGGTGGGAGGCTATCAGCACCTGGGGGAGTGTAAAATAATTTGGGCATCAATTATTTTCAGTTGGTCATGAATTAATATAGCTGCTGCAGGATGCATTAAACCTTAATGCATCCTGCTAAGTCACCCCTTAATGATTAAGTGGTGACTTAACGGTTTCACATGGGGCATCTTTGTATGTGTGCTGTAGCCACATACCATTTTCATTCAGCTGAATGGCGTTGGTCGTCTTGCTGAGCTGGGTGAGCTCGGTCAGGATGGTCATCGACGAGGGTGGGATCTCGCCCACACAGCTGGTCCTAGACACGCAAGAGGACAACGTAAAATCCCCAGTGTTCATTCAATTTGTACACCAACTTGTGACCAGGAGATTATTTTTGGGAACTTGGGCGTGGGAGAATATGTAGTTGAGCTCGTTGGCCATGTCAGCTTTTTTTTCTTCACAAAGTGCAAATACACACTTGAACAACACTCAACAGGTCTTCAAGTTGCCCCTTGGTTAGTCGCCTAAGTAGCCTAAGCTTCAAAATGATGATATGTGAAGGATGGAGGATGACGGGCAGAAAAAGCGCTAGTATATCCTAGGATATACTCACTTCTGAACTGCACAATGCTCCGAGTGTACTCCTAACAGGTTTTTGGGGGGACGATTTTTTCCACACTTAGTGATTTTTTCGGATTTAACTTTCGTTTCGGTAGTGACCCAATGGTGAAAAAAGAAAATGTACTAAGTCCAGAGCTCGATGAATGTTAGGGACCAAAAAAAATGTCACTACAAAGTACTACCAATCAACTCTAAATTGCCTGACACGTACTCCTAACAGGTTTTTGGGGGAACAATTTTTTTTTGACACAATGTTGTCACTACCGAAACGAAAAAAAAAGACTAAGTCCAGAGCTCGATGAATGTTAGGGACCAAAAAAAATAGTCACTACCAATCAACTTTAAATTGCCTGAAACGTACTCCTAACAGGTTTTTGGGGGAACAATTTTTTTTTTGACACAATGGTGTCACTAACAAAACGAAAAAAAAATGACTAAGTCCAGAGCTCGATGAATGTTAGGGACCAAAAAAAAGTCACTACCAATCAACTTTAAATTGCCTGAAACGTACTCCTAACAGGTTTTTGGGGGAACATTTTTTTTTGACACAATGGTGTCACTACCGAAAGTGCAAATACACACTTGAACAACACTCAACAGGTCTTCAAGTACCGCCACTACTTTCAGCTCATTTGCATTACAACATACCATTTGTTTATCGCAAATGAAATTGTAATCTCATAAAACTTTTAGTAACCAGGTTAAAGTTAAAAAGATGGCATTACTTGGGTGAGGTCTTTACTTAAATTTGTCAAATCTGTCCCAGCAGAGTGATTGAGGTCGCCCACATGCTGCCTCAGTGCCTGCAGTTCTGGAACTGAAACATTTCACAAATCATTAGCAGATCAAGGGTATTGAGCTCATACCATACCTATGACATGGACTGTCAGGTGCTGTCGCTCCACCCTGAGTTTGAAGTGCTGTCCGTCAAGTGTAGGCCACCTGGTTGTGCCTGAGCTCATAGGAGGGCAGGTGGGAGGCTATCAGCACCTGGGGGAGTGTAAAATAATTTGGGCATCAATTATTTTCAGTTGGTCATGAATTAATATAGCTGCTGCAGGATGCATTAAACCTTAATGCATCCTGCTAAGTCACCCCTTAATGATTAAGTGGTGACTTAACGGTTTCACATGGGGCATCTTTGTATGTGTGCTGTAGCCACATACCATTTTCATTCAGCTGAATGGCGTTGGTCGTCTTGCTGAGCTGGGTGAGCTCGGTCAGGATGGTCATCGATGAGGGTGGGATCTCGCCCACACAGCTGGTCCTAGACACGCAAGAGGACAACGTAAAATCCCCAGTGTTCATTCAATTTGTACACCAACTTGTGACCAGGAGATTATTTTTGGGAACCTGGGCGTGGGAGAATATGTAGTTGAGCTCGTTGGCCATGTCAGCTTTTTTTTCTTCACGAAGTGCAAATACACACTTGAACAACACTCAACAGGTCTTCAAGTTGCCCCTTGGTTAGTCGCCTAAGTAGCCTAAGCTTCAAAATGATGATATGTGAAGGGTGGAGGATGACGGGCAGAAAAAGCGCTAGTATATCCTAGGATATACTCACTTCTGAACTGCACAATGCTCCGAGTGTACTCCTAACAGGTTTTTGGGGGGACGATTTTTTCCACACTTAGTGATTTTTTCGGATTTAACTTTCGTTTCAGTAGTGACCCAATGGTGAAAAAAGAAAATGTACTAAGTCCAGAGCTCGATGAATGTTAGGGACCAAAAAAAATGTCACTACAAAGTACTACCAATCAACTCTAAATTGCCTGAAACGTACTCCTAACAGGTTTTTGGGGGAACATTTTTTTTTTGACACAATGGTGTCACTACCAAAACGAAAAAAAAATGACGAAGTCCAGAGCTCGATGAATGTTAGGGACCAAAAAAAAAGTCACTACCAATCAACTTTAAATTGCCTGAAACGTACTCCTAACAGGTTCTTGGGGGAATATTTTTTTTTTGACACAATGGTGTCACTACCGAAACGAAAAAAAAATGACTAAGTCCAGAGCTCGATGAATGTTAGGGACCAAAAAAAAGTCACTACCAATCAACTTTAAATTGCCTGAAACCTACTCCTAACAGGTTTTTGGGGGAACATTTTTTTTTTTGACACAATGGTGTCACTACCGCCACTACTTTCAGCTCATTTGCATTACAACATACCATTTGTTTATCGCAAATGAAATTGTAATCTCATAACACTTTTAGTAACCAGGTTAAAGTTAAAAAGATGGCATTACTTGGGTGAGGTCTTTACTTAAATTTGTCAAATCTGTCCCAGCAGAGTGATTGAGGTTGCCCACATGCTGCCTCAGTGCCTGCAGTTCTGGAACTGAAACATTTCACAAATCATTAGCAGATCAAGGGTATTGAGCTCATACCATACCTATGACATGGACTGTCAGGTGCTGTCGCTCCACCCTGAGTTTGAAGTGCTGTCCGTCAAGTGTAGGCCACCTGGTTGTGCCTGAGCTCATAGGAGGGCAGGTGGGAGGCTATCAGCACCTGGGGGAGTGTAAAATAATTTGGGCATCAATTATTTTCAGTTGGTCATGAATTAATATAGCTGCTGCAGGATGCATTAAACCTTAATGCATCCTGCTAAGTCACCCCTTAATGATTAAGTGGTGACTTAACGGTTTCACATGGGGCATCTTTGTATGTGTGCTGTAGCCACATACCATTTTCATTCAGCTGAATGGCGTTGGTCGTCTTGCTGAGCTGGGTGAGCTCGGTCAGGATGGTCATCGACGAGGGTGGGATCTCGCCCACACAGCTGGTCCTAGACACGCAAGAGGACAACGTAAAATCCCCAGTGTTCATTCAATTTGTACACCAACTTGTGACCAGGAGATTATTTTTGGGAACTTGGGCGTGGGAGAATATGTAGTTGAGCTCGTTGGCCATGTCAGCTTTTTTTTCTTCACAAAGTGCAAATACACACTTGAACAACACTCAACAGGTCTTCAAGTTGCCCCTTGGTTAGTCGCCTAAGTAGCCTAAGCTTCAAAATGATGATATGTGAAGGATGGAGGATGACGGGCAGAAAAAGCGCTAGTATATCCTAGGATATACTCACTTCTGAACTGCACAATGCTCCGAGTGTACTCCTAACAGGTTTTTGGGGGGACGATTTTTTCCACACTTAGTGATTTTTTCGGATTTAACTTTCGTTTCGGTAGTGACCCAATGGTGAAAAAAGAAAATGTACTAAGTCCAGAGCTCGATGAATGTTAGGGACCAAAAAAAATGTCACTACAAAGTACTACCAATCAACTCTAAATTGCCTGACACGTACTCCTAACAGGTTTTTGGGGGAACAATTTTTTTTTGACACAATGGTGTCACTACCGAAACGAAAAAAAAAGACTAAGTCCAGAGCTCGATGAATGTTAGGGACCAAAAAAAATAGTCACTACCAATCAACTTTAAATTGCCTGAAACGTACTCCTAACAGGTTTTTGGGGGAACAATTTTTTTTTGACACAATGGTGTCACTAACAAAACGAAAAAAAAATGACTAAGTCCAGAGCTCGATGAATGTTAGGGACCAAAAAAAAGTCACTACCAATCAACTTTAAATTGCCTGAAACGTACTCCTAACAGGTTTTTGGGGGAACATTTTTTTTTGACACAATGGTGTCACTACCGAAAGTGCAAATACACACTTGAACAACACTCAACAGGTCTTCAAGTACCGCCACTACTTTCAGCTCATTTGCATTACAACATACCATTTGTTTATCGCAAATGAAATTGTAATCTCATAAAACTTTTAGTAACCAGGTTAAAGTTAAAAAGATGGCATTACTTGGGTGAGGTCTTTACTTAAATTTGTCAAATCTGTCCCAGCAGAGTGATTGAGGTCGCCCACATGCTGCCTCAGTGCCTGCAGTTCTGGAACTGAAACATTTCACAAATCATTAGCAGATCAAGGGTATTGAGCTCATACCATACCTATGACATGGACTGTCAGGTGCTGTCGCTCCACCCTGAGTTTGAAGTGCTGTCCGTCAAGTGTAGGCCACCTGGTTGTGCCTGAGCTCATAGGAGGGCAGGTGGGAGGCTATCAGCACCTGGGGGAGTGTAAAATAATTTGGGCATCAATTATTTTCAGTTGGTCATGAATTAATATAGCTGCTGCAGGATGCATTAAACCTTAATGCATCCTGCTAAGTCACCCCTTAATGATTAAGTGGTGACTTAACGGTTTCACATGGGGCATCTTTGTATGTGTGCTGTAGCCACATACCATTTTCATTCAGCTGAATGGCGTTGGTCGTCTTGCTGAGCTGGGTGAGCTCGGTCAGGATGGTCATCGACGAGGGTGGGATCTCGCCCACACAGCTGGTCCTAGACACGCAAGAGGACAACGTAAAATCCCCAGTGTTCATTCAATTTGTACACCAACTTGTGACCAGGAGATTATTTTTGGGAACCTGGGCGTGGGAGAATATGTAGTTGAGCTCGTTGGCCATGTCAGCTTTTTTTTCTTCACGAAGTGCAAATACACACTTGAACAACACTCAACAGGTCTTCAAGTTGCCCCTTGGTTAGTCGCCTAAGTAGCCTAAGCTTCAAAATGATGATATGTGAAGGGTGGAGGATGACGGGCAGAAAAAGCGCTAGTATATCCTAGGATATACTCACTTCTGAACTGCACAATGCTCCGAGTGTACTCCTAACAGGTTTTTGGGGGGACGATTTTTTCCACACTTAGTGATTTTTTCGGATTTAACTTTCGTTTCAGTAGTGACCCAATGGTGAAAAAAGAAAATGTACTAAGTCCAGAGCTCGATGAATGTTAGGGACCAAAAAAAATGTCACTACAAAGTACTACCAATCAACTCTAAATTGCCTGAAACGTACTCCTAACAGGTTTTTGGGGGAACATTTTTTTTTTGACACAATGGTGTCACTACCAAAACGAAAAAAAAATGACTAAGTCCAGAGCTCGATGAATGTTAGGGACCAAAAAAAAAGTCACTACCAATCAACTTTAAATTGCCTGAAACGTACTCCTAACAGGTTCTTGGGGGAACATTTTTTTTTTGACACAATGGTGTCACTACCGAAACGAAAAAAAAATGACTAAGTCCAGAGCTCGATGAATGTTAGGGACCAAAAAAAAGTCACTACCAATCAACTTTAAATTGCCTGAAACCTACTCCTAACAGGTTTTTGGGGGAACATTTTTTTTTTTGACACAATGGTGTCACTACCGCCACTACTTTCAGCTCATTTGCATTACAACATACCATTTGTTTATCGCAAATGAAATTGTAATCTCATAACACTTTTAGTAACCAGGTTAAAGTTAAAAAGATGGCATTACTTGGGTGAGGTCTTTACTTAAATTTGTCAAATCTGTCCCAGCAGAGTGATTGAGGTTGCCCACATGCTGCCTCAGTGCCTGCAGTTCTGGAACTGAAACATTTCACAAATCATTAGCAGATCAAGGGTATTGAGCTCATACCATACCTATGACATGGACTGTCAGGTGCTGTCGCTCCACCCTGAGTTTGAAGTGCTGTCCGTCAAGTGTAGGCCACCTGGTTGTGCCTGAGCTCATAGGAGGGCAGGTGGGAGGCTATCAGCACCTGGGGGAGTGTAAAATAATTTGGGCATCAATTATTTTCAGTTGGTCATGAATTAATATAGCTGCTGCAGGATGCATTAAACCTTAATGCATCCTGCTAAGTCACCCCTTAATGATTAAGTGGTGACTTAACGGTTTCACATGGGGCATCTTTGTATGTGTGCTGTAGCCACATACCATTTTCATTCAGCTGAATGGCGTTGGTCGTCTTGCTGAGCTGGGTGAGCTCGGTCAGGATGGTCATCGACGAGGGTGGGATCTCGCCCACACAGCTGGTCCTAGACACGCAAGAGGACAACGTAAAATCCCCAGTGTTCATTCAATTTGTACACCAACTTGTGACCAGGAGATTATTTTTGGGAACTTGGGCGTGGGAGAATATGTAGTTGAGCTCGTTGGCCATGTCAGCTTTTTTTTCTTCACAAAGTGCAAATACACACTTGAACAACACTCAACAGGTCTTCAAGTTGCCCCTTGGTTAGTCGCCTAAGTAGCCTAAGCTTCAAAATGATGATATGTGAAGGATGGAGGATGACGGGCAGAAAAAGCGCTAGTATATCCTAGGATATACTCACTTCTGAACTGCACAATGCTCCGAGTGTACTCCTAACAGGTTTTTGGGGGGACATTTTTTTTTTTGACACAATGGTGTCACTACCGCCACTACTTTCAGCTCATTTGCATTACAACATACCATTTGTTTATCGCAAATGAAATTGTAATCTCATAACACTTTTAGTAACCAGGTTAAAGTTAAAAAGATGGCATTACTTGGGTGAGGTCTTTACTTAAATTTGTCAAATCTGTCCCAGCAGAGTGATTGAGGTTGCCCATATGCTGCCTCAGTGCCTGCAGTTCTGGAACTGAAACATTTCACAAATCATTAGCAGATCAAGGGTATTGAGCTCATACCATACCTATGACATGGACTGTCAGGTGCTGTCGCTCCACCCTGAGTTTGAAGTGCTGTCCGTCAAGTGTAGGCCACCTGGTTGTGCCTGAGCTCATAGGAGGGCAGGTGGGAGGCTATCAGCACCTGGGGGAGTGTAAAATAATTTGGGCATCAATTATTTTCAGTTGGTCATGAATTAATATAGCTGCTGCAGGATGCATTAAACCTTAATGCATCCTGCTAAGTCACCCCTTAATGATTAAGTGGTGACTTAACGGTTTCACATGGGGCATCTTTGTATGTGTGCTGTAGCCACATACCATTTTCATTCAGCTGAATGGCGTTGGTCGTCTTGCTGAGCTGGGTGAGCTCGGTCAGGATGGTCATCGACGAGGGTGGGATCTCGCCCACACAGCTGGTCCTAGACACGCAAGAGGACAACGTAAAATCCCCAGTGTTCATTCAATTTGTACACCAACTTGTGACCAGGAGATTATTTTTGGGAACTTGGGCGTGGGAGAATATGTAGTTGAGCTCGTTGGCCATGTCAGCTTTTTTTTCTTCACAAAGTGCAAATACACACTTGAACAACACTCAACAGGTCTTCAAGTTGCCCCTTGGTTAGTCGCCTAAGTAGCCTAAGCTTCAAAATGATGATATGTGAAGGATGGAGGATGACGGGCAGAAAAAGCGCTAGTATATCCTAGGATATACTCACTTCTGAACTGCACAATGCTCCGAGTGTACTCCTAACAGGTTTTTGGGGGGACGATTTTTTCCACACTTAGTGATTTTTTCGGATTTAACTTTCGTTTCGGTAGTGACCCAATGGTGAAAAAAGAAAATGTACTAAGTCCAGAGCTCGATGAATGTTAGGGACCAAAAAAAATGTCACTACAAAGTACTACCAATCAACTCTAAATTGCCTGACACGTACTCCTAACAGGTTTTTGGGGGAACAATTTTTTTTTGACACAATGGTGTCACTACCGAAACGAAAAAAAAATGACTAAGTCCAGAGCTCGATGAATGTTAGGGACCAAAAAAAATAGTCACTACCAATCAACTTTAAATTGCCTGAAACGTACTCCTAACAGGTTCTTGGGGGAACATTTTTTTTTTGACACAATGGTGTCACTACCGAAACGAAAAAAAAATGACTAAGTCCAGAGCTCGATGAATGTTAGGGACCAAAAAAAAGTCACTACCAATCAACTTTAAATTGCCTGAAACGTACTCCTAACGGGTTTTTGGGGGAACATTTTTTTTTTTGACACAATGGTGTCACTACCGCCACTACTTTCAGCTCATTTGCATTACAACATACCATTTGTTTATCGCAAATGAAATTGTAATCTCATAACACTTTTAGTAACCAGGTTAAAGTTAAAAAGATGGCATTACTTGGGTGAGGTCTTTACTTAAATTTGTCAAATCTGTCCCAGCAGAGTGATTGAGGTTGCCCACATGCTGCCTCAGTGCCTGCAGTTCTGGAACTGAAACATTTCACAAATCATTAGCAGATCAAGGGTATTGAGCTCATACCATACCTATGACATGGACTGTCAGGTGCTGTCGCTCCACCCTGAGTTTGAAGTGCTGTCCGTCAAGTGTAGGCCACCTGGTTGTGCCTGAGCTCATAGGAGGGCAGGTGGGAGGCTATCAGCACCTGGGGGAGTGTAAAATAATTTGGGCATCAATTATTTTCAGTTGGTCATGAATTAATATAGCTGCTGCAGGATGCATTAAACCTTAATGCATCCTGCTAAGTCACCCCTTAATGATTAAGTGGTGACTTAACGGTTTCACATGGGGCATCTTTGTATGTGTGCTGTAGCCACATACCATTTTCATTCAGCTGAATGGCGTTGGTCGTCTTGCTGAGCTGGGTGAGCTCGGTCAGGATGGTCATCGACGAGGGTGGGATCTCGCCCACACAGCTGGTCCTAGACACGCAAGAGGACAACGTAAAATCCCCAGTGTTCATTCAATTTGTACACCAACTTGTGACCAGGAGATTATTTTTGGGAACTTGGGCGTGGGAGAATATGTAGTTGAGCTCGTTGGCCATGTCAGCTTTTTTTTCTTCACAAAGTGCAAATACACACTTGAACAACACTCAACAGGTCTTCAAGTTGCCCCTTGGTTAGTCGCCTAAGTAGCCTAAGCTTCAAAATGATGATATGTGAAGGATGGAGGATGACGGGCAGAAAAAGCGCTAGTATATCCTAGGATATACTCACTTCTGAACTGCACAATGCTCCGAGTGTACTCCTAACAGGTTTTTGGGGGGACGATTTTTTCCACACTTAGTGATTTTTTCGGATTTAACTTTCGTTTCGGTAGTGACCCAATGGTGAAAAAAGAAAATGTACTAAGTCCAGAGCTCGATGAATGTTAGGGACCAAAAAAAATGTCACTACAAAGTACTACCAATCAACTCTAAATTGCCTGACACGTACTCCTAACAGGTTTTTGGGGGAACAATTTTTTTTTTGACACAATGGTGTCACTAACAAAACGAAAAAAAAATGACTAAGTCCAGAGCTCGATGAATGTTAGGGACCAAAAAAAAGTCACTACCAATCAACTTTAAATTGCCTGAAACGTACTCCTAACAGGTTTTTGGGGGAACATTTTTTTTTGACACAATGGTGTCACTACCGAAAGTGCAAATACACACTTGAACAACACTCAACAGGTCTTCAAGTACCGCCACTACTTTCAGCTCATTTGCATTACAACATACCATTTGTTTATCGCAAATGAAATTGTAATCTCATAACACTTTTAGTAACCAGGTTAAAGTTAAAAAGATGGCATTACTTGGGTGAGGTCTTTACTTAAATTTGTCAAATCTGTCCCAGCAGAGTGATTGAGGTTGCCCATATGCTGCCTCAGTGCCTGCAGTTCTGGAACTGAAACATTTCACAAATCATTAGCAGATCAAGGGTATTGAGCTCATACCATACCTATGACATGGACTGTCAGGTGCTGTCGCTCCACCCTGAGTTTGAAGTGCTGTCCGTCAAGTGTAGGCCACCTGGTTGTGCCTGAGCTCATAGGAGGGCAGGTGGGAGGCTATCAGCACCTGGGGGAGTGTAAAATAATTTGGGCATCAATTATTTTCAGTTGGTCATGAATTAATATAGCTGCTGCAGGATGCATTAAACCTTAATGCATCCTGCTAAGTCACCCCTTAATGATTAAGTGGTGACTTAACGGTTTCACATGGGGCATCTTTGTATGTGTGCTGTAGCCACATACCATTTTCATTCAGCTGAATGGCGTTGGTCGTCTTGCTGAGCTGGGTGAGCTCGGTCAGGATGGTCATCGACGAGGGTGGGATCTCGCCCACACAGCTGGTCCTAGACACGCAAGAGGACAACGTAAAATCCCCAGTGTTCATTCAATTTGTACACCAACTTGTGACCAGGAGATTATTTTTGGGAACCTGGGCGTGGGAGAATATGTAGTTGAGCTCGTTGGCCATGTCAGCTTTTTTTTCTTCACGAAGTGCAAATACACACTTGAACAACACTCAACAGGTCTTCAAGTTGCCCCTTGGTTAGTCGCCTAAGTAGCCTAAGCTTCAAAATGATGATATGTGAAGGGTGGAGGATGACGGGCAGAAAAAGCGCTAGTATATCCTAGGATATACTCACTTCTGAACTGCACAATGCTCCGAGTGTACTCCTAACAGGTTTTTGGGGGGACGATTTTTTCCACACTTAGTGATTTTTTCGGATTTAACTTTCGTTTCAGTAGTGACCCAATGGTGAAAAAAGAAAATGTACTAAGTCCAGAGCTCGATGAATGTTAGGGACCAAAAAAAATGTCACTACAAAGTACTACCAATCAACTCTAAATTGCCTGAAACGTACTCCTAACAGGTTTTTGGGGGAACATTTTTTTTTTGACACAATGGTGTCACTACCAAAACGAAAAAAAAATGACTAAGTCCAGAGCTCGATGAATGTTAGGGACCAAAAAAAAAGTCACTACCAATCAACTTTAAATTGCCTGAAACGTACTCCTAACAGGTTCTTGGGGGAATATTTTTTTTTTGACACAATGGTGTCACTACCGAAACGAAAAAAAAATGACTAAGTCCAGAGCTCGATGAATGTTAGGGACCAAAAAAAAGTCACTACCAATCAACTTTAAATTGCCTGAAACCTACTCCTAACAGGTTTTTGGGGGAACATTTTTTTTTTTGACACAATGGTGTCACTACCGCCACTACTTTCAGCTCATTTGCATTACAACATACCATTTGTTTATCGCAAATGAAATTGTAATCTCATAACACTTTTAGTAACCAGGTTAAAGTTAAAAATGGCATTACTTGGGTGAGGTCTTTACTTAAATTTGTCAGATCTGTCCCAGCAGAGTGATTGAGGTCGCCCACATGCTGCCTCAGTGCCTGCAGTTCTGGAACTGAAACATTTCACAAATCATTAGCAGATCAAGGGTATTGAGCTCATACCATACCTATGACATGGACTGTCAGGTGCTGTCGCTCCACCCTGAGTTTGAAGTGCTGTCCGTCAAGTGTAGGCCACCTGGTTGTGCCTGAGCTCATAGGAGGGCAGGTGGGAGGCTATCAGCACCTGGGGGAGTGTAAAATAATTTGGGCATCAATTATTTTCAGTTGGTCATGAATTAATATAGCTGCTGCAGGATGCATTAAACCTTAATGCATCCTGCTAAGTCACCCCTTAATGATTAAGTGGTGACTTAACGGTTTCACATGGGGCATCTTTGTATGTGTGCTGTAGCCACATACCATTTTCATTCAGCTGAATGGCGTTGGTCGTCTTGCTGAGCTGGGTGAGCTCGGTCAGGATGGTCATCGACGAGGGTGGGATCTCGCCCACACAGCTGGTCCTAGACACGCAAGAGGACAACGTAAAATCCCCAGTGTTCATTCAATTTGTACACCAACTTGTGACCAGGAGATTATTTTTGGGAACTTGGGCGTGGGAGAATATGTAGTTGAGCTCGTTGGCCATGTCAGCTTTTTTTTCTTCACAAAGTGCAAATACACACTTGAACAACACTCAACAGGTCTTCAAGTTGCCCCTTGGTTAGTCGCCTAAGTAGCCTAAGCTTCAAAATGATGATATGTGAAGGATGGAGGATGACGGGCAGAAAAAGCGCTAGTATATCCTAGGATATACTCAGGGGTGCACATAACTTTGTAGGTCTGGTACGCAGAAGAGCACCTGGACATGTGACTTGGTGCGCATGGCGCCCGTCCCGTTTTGTCAACGGGGGGGGGGGGGGGGGGGGGGGGGGGGTTCAGCCCGTCCCGTTTTGTCAACGGGGGGGGGGGGGGGGGGGGGGTTCAGCCCGGACAGTTTTGTCAACGGGGGGGGGGGGGTTCAGCACGGTGCCCACCGGACAGTTTTGTCAACGGGGGGGGGGGGGGGGGGCGAGAAAAAAAGGACGATCTGCTTCTAAACTCCGCCGATTTTCGCCGTTTTTTTTCTCACGCTGTTAGATAAAGCCCACAAGGTTGGTGCCTTGTGCTGCTGCGCTGATTTTATCCGCCAGATTGGGACGTTCACGGCATATTTTGCACCATAACGGTGCGTTCATCATCGGTGACGAGTGCCTCTAACAGCCGCTGCTGGCTGCGTGCAGGCAGCGAGGCAATGCGAGGCGATCCGAGGCGACGCGAGTCATATCTCTACCCCTCCGCCTAATGGCTGTACATGGGGCCGACGGGTGCTTTAGAGTGATTGTGTGAGTGTGGCTTCAGGAAGTAAATTCCTAGCCTCGATCTCCAGGCTTTTATTTTTTAGTTTTTTTTTTAAGCTTGGAAATTCCTGTCCCAGCTGTTGGTGCGCAAAAGCGCCTCGCGTTGCCTGATGTGGTGCGCATTTTTTATTTTGGGTGCGCATGCGCACCTGCGCACCAGTTATGTGCACCCCTGGATATACTCACTTCTGAACTGCACAATGCTCCGAGTGTACTCCTAACAGGTTTTTGGGGGGACGATTTTTTCCACACTTAGTGATTTTTTCGGATTTAACTTTCGTTTCGGTAGTGACCCAATGGTGAAAAAAGAAAATGTACTAAGTCCAGAGCTCGATGAATGTTAGGGACCAAAAAAAATGTCACTACAAAGTACTACCAATCAACTCTAAATTGCCTGACACGTACTCCTAACAGGTTTTTGGGGGAACAATTTTTTTTTGACACAATGGTGTCACTACCGAAACGAAAAAAAAAGACTAAGTCCAGAGCTCGATGAATGTTAGGGACCAAAAAAAATAGTCACTACCAATCAACTTTAAATTGCCTGAAACGTACTCCTAACAGGTTTTTGGGGGAACAATTTTTTTTTGACACAATGGTGTCACTAACAAAACGAAAAAAAAATGACTAAGTCCAGAGCTCGATGAATGTTAGGGACCAAAAAAAAGTCACTACCAATCAACTTTAAATTGCCTGAAACGTACTCCTAACAGGTTTTTGGGGGAACATTTTTTTTTGACACAATGGTGTCACTACCGAAAGTGCAAATACACACTTGAACAACACTCAACAGGTCTTCAAGTACCGCCACTACTTTCAGCTCATTTGCATTACAACATACCATTTGTTTATCGCAAATGAAATTGTAATCTCATAAAACTTTTAGTAACCAGGTTAAAGTTAAAAAGATGGCATTACTTGGGTGAGGTCTTTACTTAAATTTGTCAAATCTGTCCCAGCAGAGTGATTGAGGTCGCCCACATGCTGCCTCAGTGCCTGCAGTTCTGGAACTGAAACATTTCACAAATCATTAGCAGATCAAGGGTATTGAGCTCATACCATACCTATGACATGAACTGTCAGGTGCTGTCGCTCCACCCTGAGTTTGAAGTGCTGTCCGTCAAGTGTAGGCCACCTGGTTGTGCCTGAGCTCATAGGAGGGCAGGTGGGAGGCTATCAGCACCTGGGGGAGTGTAAAATAATTTGGGCATCAATTATTTTCAGTTGGTCATGAATTAATATAGCTGCTGCAGGATGCATTAAACCTTAATGCATCCTGCTAAGTCACCCCTTAATGATTAAGTGGTGACTTAACGGTTTCACATGGGGCATCTTTGTATGTGTGCTGTAGCCACATACCATTTTCATTCAGCTGAATGGCGTTGGTCGTCTTGCTGAGCTGGGTGAGCTCGGTCAGGATGGTCATCGACGAGGGTGGGATCTCGCCCACACAGCTGGTCCTAGACACGCAAGAGGACAACGTAAAATCCCCAGTGTTCATTCAATTTGTACACCAACTTGTGACCAGGAGATTATTTTTGGGAACCTGGGCGTGGGAGAATATGTAGTTGAGCTCGTTGGCCATGTCAGCTTTTTTTTCTTCACGAAGTGCAAATACACACTTGAACAACACTCAACAGGTCTTCAAGTTGCCCCTTGGTTAGTCGCCTAAGTAGCCTAAGCTTCAAAATGATGATATGTGAAGGGTGGAGGATGACGGGCAGAAAAAGCGCTAGTATATCCTAGGATATACTCACTTCTGAACTGCACAATGCTCCGAGTGTACTCCTAACAGGTTTTTGGGGGGACGATTTTTTCCACACTTAGTGATTTTTTCGGATTTAACTTTCGTTTCAGTAGTGACCCAATGGTGAAAAAAGAAAATGTACTAAGTCCAGAGCTCGATGAATGTTAGGGACCAAAAAAAATGTCACTACAAAGTACTACCAATCAACTCTAAATTGCCTGAAACGTACTCCTAACAGGTTTTTGGGGGAACATTTTTTTTTTGACACAATGGTGTCACTACCAAAACGAAAAAAAAATGACTAAGTCCAGAGCTCGATGAATGTTAGGGACCAAAAAAAAAGTCACTACCAATCAACTTTAAATTGCCTGAAACGTACTCCTAACAGGTTCTTGGGGGAACATTTTTTTTTTGACACAATGGTGTCACTACCGAAACGAAAAAAAAATGACTAAGTCCAGAGCTCGATGAATGTTAGGGACCAAAAAAAAGTCACTACCAATCAACTTTAAATTGCCTGAAACCTACTCCTAACAGGTTTTTGGGGGAACATTTTTTTTTTTGACACAATGGTGTCACTACCGCCACTACTTTCAGCTCATTTGCATTACAACATACCATTTGTTTATCGCAAATGAAATTGTAATCTCATAACACTTTTAGTAACCAGGTTAAAGTTAAAAAGATGGCATTACTTGGGTGAGGTCTTTACTTAAATTTGTCAAATCTGTCCCAGCAGAGTGATTGAGGTTGCCCACATGCTGCCTCAGTGCCTGCAGTTCTGGAACTGAAACATTTCACAAATCATTAGCAGATCAAGGGTATTGAGCTCATACCATACCTATGACATGGACTGTCAGGTGCTGTCGCTCCACCCTGAGTTTGAAGTGCTGTCCGTCAAGTGTAGGCCACCTGGTTGTGCCTGAGCTCATAGGAGGGCAGGTGGGAGGCTATCAGCACCTGGGGGAGTGTAAAATAATTTGGGCATCAATTATTTTCAGTTGGTCATGAATTAATATAGCTGCTGCAGGATGCATTAAACCTTAATGCATCCTGCTAAGTCACCCCTTAATGATTAAGTGGTGACTTAACGGTTTCACATGGGGCATCTTTGTATGTGTGCTGTAGCCACATACCATTTTCATTCAGCTGAATGGCGTTGGTCGTCTTGCTGAGCTGGGTGAGCTCGGTCAGGATGGTCATCGACGAGGGTGGGATCTCGCCCACACAGCTGGTCCTAGACACGCAAGAGGACAACGTAAAATCCCCAGTGTTCATTCAATTTGTACACCAACTTGTGACCAGGAGATTATTTTTGGGAACTTGGGCGTGGGAGAATATGTAGTTGAGCTCGTTGGCCATGTCAGCTTTTTTTTCTTCACAAAGTGCAAATACACACTTGAACAACACTCAACAGGTCTTCAAGTTGCCCCTTGGTTAGTCGCCTAAGTAGCCTAAGCTTCAAAATGATGATATGTGAAGGATGGAGGATGACGGGCAGAAAAAGCGCTAGTATATCCTAGGATATACTCACTTCTGAACTGCACAATGCTCCGAGTGTACTCCTAACAGGTTTTTGGGGGGACATTTTTTTTTTTGACACAATGGTGTCACTACCGCCACTACTTTCAGCTCATTTGCATTACAACATACCATTTGTTTATCGCAAATGAAATTGTAATCTCATAACACTTTTAGTAACCAGGTTAAAGTTAAAAAGATGGCATTACTTGGGTGAGGTCTTTACTTAAATTTGTCAAATCTGTCCCAGCAGAGTGATTGAGGTTGCCCATATGCTGCCTCAGTGCCTGCAGTTCTGGAACTGAAACATTTCACAAATCATTAGCAGATCAAGGGTATTGAGCTCATACCATACCTATGACATGGACTGTCAGGTGCTGTCGCTCCACCCTGAGTTTGAAGTGCTGTCCGTCAAGTGTAGGCCACCTGGTTGTGCCTGAGCTCATAGGAGGGCAGGTGGGAGGCTATCAGCACCTGGGGGAGTGTAAAATAATTTGGGCATCAATTATTTTCAGTTGGTCATGAATTAATATAGCTGCTGCAGGATGCATTAAACCTTAATGCATCCTGCTAAGTCACCCCTTAATGATTAAGTGGTGACTTAACGGTTTCACATGGGGCATCTTTGTATGTGTGCTGTAGCCACATACCATTTTCATTCAGCTGAATGGCGTTGGTCGTCTTGCTGAGCTGGGTGAGCTCGGTCAGGATGGTCATCGACGAGGGTGGGATCTCGCCCACACAGCTGGTCCTAGACACGCAAGAGGACAACGTAAAATCCCCAGTGTTCATTCAATTTGTACACCAACTTGTGACCAGGAGATTATTTTTGGGAACTTGGGCGTGGGAGAATATGTAGTTGAGCTCGTTGGCCATGTCAGCTTTTTTTTCTTCACAAAGTGCAAATACACACTTGAACAACACTCAACAGGTCTTCAAGTTGCCCCTTGGTTAGTCGCCTAAGTAGCCTAAGCTTCAAAATGATGATATGTGAAGGATGGAGGATGACGGGCAGAAAAAGCGCTAGTATATCCTAGGATATACTCACTTCTGAACTGCACAATGCTCCGAGTGTACTCCTAACAGGTTTTTGGGGGGACGATTTTTTCCACACTTAGTGATTTTTTCGGATTTAACTTTCGTTTCGGTAGTGACCCAATGGTGAAAAAAGAAAATGTACTAAGTCCAGAGCTCGATGAATGTTAGGGACCAAAAAAAATGTCACTACAAAGTACTACCAATCAACTCTAAATTGCCTGACACGTACTCCTAACAGGTTTTTGGGGGAACAATTTTTTTTTGACACAATGGTGTCACTACCGAAACGAAAAAAAAATGACTAAGTCCAGAGCTCGATGAATGTTAGGGACCAAAAAAAATAGTCACTACCAATCAACTTTAAATTGCCTGAAACGTACTCCTAACAGGTTCTTGGGGGAACATTTTTTTTTTGACACAATGGTGTCACTACCGAAACGAAAAAAAAATGACTAAGTCCAGAGCTCGATGAATGTTAGGGACCAAAAAAAAGTCACTACCAATCAACTTTAAATTGCCTGAAACGTACTCCTAACGGGTTTTTGGGGGAACATTTTTTTTTTTGACACAATGGTGTCACTACCGCCACTACTTTCAGCTCATTTGCATTACAACATACCATTTGTTTATCGCAAATGAAATTGTAATCTCATAACACTTTTAGTAACCAGGTTAAAGTTAAAAAGATGGCATTACTTGGGTGAGGTCTTTACTTAAATTTGTCAAATCTGTCCCAGCAGAGTGATTGAGGTTGCCCACATGCTGCCTCAGTGCCTGCAGTTCTGGAACTGAAACATTTCACAAATCATTAGCAGATCAAGGGTATTGAGCTCATACCATACCTATGACATGGACTGTCAGGTGCTGTCGCTCCACCCTGAGTTTGAAGTGCTGTCCGTCAAGTGTAGGCCACCTGGTTGTGCCTGAGCTCATAGGAGGGCAGGTGGGAGGCTATCAGCACCTGGGGGAGTGTAAAATAATTTGGGCATCAATTATTTTCAGTTGGTCATGAATTAATATAGCTGCTGCAGGATGCATTAAACCTTAATGCATCCTGCTAAGTCACCCCTTAATGAT
The DNA here is from genome assembly GCF_963454915.1 of Gymnoscopelus microlampas. NCBI lineage: Eukaryota > Metazoa > Chordata > Actinopteri > Myctophiformes > Myctophidae > Gymnoscopelus > Gymnoscopelus microlampas. The sequence continues at coordinate 46,795,692 of NC_139959.1, read as the reverse complement.
TAAGTGGTGACTTAACGGTTTCACATGGGGCATCTTTGTATGTGTGCTGTAGCCACATACCATTTTCATTCAGCTGAATGGCGTTGGTCGTCTTGCTGAGCTGGGTGAGCTCGGTCAGGATGGTCATCGACGAGGGTGGGATCTCGCCCACACAGCTGGTCCTAGACACGCAAGAGGACAACGTAAAATCCCCAGTGTTCATTCAATTTGTACACCAACTTGTGACCAGGAGATTATTTTTGGGAACTTGGGCGTGGGAGAATATGTAGTTGAGCTCGTTGGCCATGTCAGCTTTTTTTTCTTCACAAAGTGCAAATACACACTTGAACAACACTCAACAGGTCTTCAAGTTGCCCCTTGGTTAGTCGCCTAAGTAGCCTAAGCTTCAAAATGATGATATGTGAAGGATGGAGGATGACGGGCAGAAAAAGCGCTAGTATATCCTAGGATATACTCACTTCTGAACTGCACAATGCTCCGAGTGTACTCCTAACAGGTTTTTGGGGGGACGATTTTTTCCACACTTAGTGATTTTTTCGGATTTAACTTTCGTTTCGGTAGTGACCCAATGGTGAAAAAAGAAAATGTACTAAGTCCAGAGCTCGATGAATGTTAGGGACCAAAAAAAATGTCACTACAAAGTACTACCAATCAACTCTAAATTGCCTGACACGTACTCCTAACAGGTTTTTGGGGGAACAATTTTTTTTTTGACACAATGGTGTCACTAACAAAACGAAAAAAAAATGACTAAGTCCAGAGCTCGATGAATGTTAGGGACCAAAAAAAAGTCACTACCAATCAACTTTAAATTGCCTGAAACGTACTCCTAACAGGTTTTTGGGGGAACATTTTTTTTTTGACACAATGGTGTCACTACCGAAAGTGCAAATACACACTTGAACAACACTCAACAGGTCTTCAAGTACCGCCACTACTTTCAGCTCATTTGCATTACAACATACCATTTGTTTATCGCAAATGAAATTGTAATCTCATAACACTTTTAGTAACCAGGTTAAAGTTAAAAAGATGGCATTACTTGGGTGAGGTCTTTACTTAAATTTGTCAAATCTGTCCCAGCAGAGTGATTGAGGTTGCCCATATGCTGCCTCAGTGCCTGCAGTTCTGGAACTGAAACATTTCACAAATCATTAGCAGATCAAGGGTATTGAGCTCATACCATACCTATGACATGGACTGTCAGGTGCTGTCGCTCCACCCTGAGTTTGAAGTGCTGTCCGTCAAGTGTAGGCCACCTGGTTGTGCCTGAGCTCATAGGAGGGCAGGTGGGAGGCTATCAGCACCTGGGGGAGTGTAAAATAATTTGGGCATCAATTATTTTCAGTTGGTCATGAATTAATATAGCTGCTGCAGGATGCATTAAACCTTAATGCATCCTGCTAAGTCACCCCTTAATGATTAAGTGGTGACTTAACGGTTTCACATGGGGCATCTTTGTATGTGTGCTGTAGCCACATACCATTTTCATTCAGCTGAATGGCGTTGGTCGTCTTGCTGAGCTGGGTGAGCTCGGTCAGGATGGTCATCGACGAGGGTGGGATCTCGCCCACACAGCTGGTCCTAGACACGCAAGAGGACAACGTAAAATCCCCAGTGTTCATTCAATTTGTACACCAACTTGTGACCAGGAGATTATTTTTGGGAACTTGGGCGTGGGAGAATATGTAGTTGAGCTCGTTGGCCATGTCAGCTTTTTTTTCTTCACAAAGTGCAAATACACACTTGAACAACACTCAACAGGTCTTCAAGTTGCCCCTTGGTTAGTCGCCTAAGTAGCCTAAGCTTCAAAATGATGATATGTGAAGGATGGAGGATGACGGGCAGAAAAAGCGCTAGTATATCCTAGGATATACTCACTTCTGAACTGCACAATGCTCCGAGTGTACTCCTAACAGGTTTTTGGGGGGACGATTTTTTCCACACTTAGTGATTTTTTCGGATTTAACTTTCGTTTCGGTAGTGACCCAATGGTGAAAAAAGAAAATGTACTAAGTCCAGAGCTCGATGAATGTTAGGGACCAAAAAAAATGTCACTACAAAGTACTACCAATCAACTCTAAATTGCCTGACACGTACTCCTAACAGGTTTTTGGGGGAACAATTTTTTTTTGACACAATGGTGTCACTACCGAAACGAAAAAAAAATGACTAAGTCCAGAGCTCGATGAATGTTAGGGACCAAAAAAAATAGTCACTACCAATCAACTTTAAATTGCCTGAAACGTACTCCTAACAGGTTCTTGGGGGAACATTTTTTTTTTGACACAATGGTGTCACTACCGAAACGAAAAAAAAATGACTAAGTCCAGAGCTCGATGAATGTTAGGGACCAAAAAAAAGTCACTACCAATCAACTTTAAATTGCCTGAAACGTACTCCTAACGGGTTTTTGGGGGAACATTTTTTTTTTTGACACAATGGTGTCACTACCGCCACTACTTTCAGCTCATTTGCATTACAACATACCATTTGTTTATCGCAAATGAAATTGTAATCTCATAACACTTTTAGTAACCAGGTTAAAGTTAAAAAGATGGCATTACTTGGGTGAGGTCTTTACTTAAATTTGTCAAATCTGTCCCAGCAGAGTGATTGAGGTTGCCCACATGCTGCCTCAGTGCCTGCAGTTCTGGAACTGAAACATTTCACAAATCATTAGCAGATCAAGGGTATTGAGCTCATACCATACCTATGACATGGACTGTCAGGTGCTGTCGCTCCACCCTGAGTTTGAAGTGCTGTCCGTCAAGTGTAGGCCACCTGGTTGTGCCTGAGCTCATAGGAGGGCAGGTGGGAGGCTATCAGCACCTGGGGGAGTGTAAAATAATTTGGGCATCAATTATTTTCAGTTGGTCATGAATTAATATAGCTGCTGCAGGATGCATTAAACCTTAATGCATCCTGCTAAGTCACCCCTTAATGATTAAGTGGTGACTTAACGGTTTCACATGGGGCATCTTTGTATGTGTGCTGTAGCCACATACCATTTTCATTCAGCTGAATGGCGTTGGTCGTCTTGCTGAGCTGGGTGAGCTCGGTCAGGATGGTCATCGACGAGGGTGGGATCTCGCCCACACAGCTGGTCCTAGACACGCAAGAGGACAACGTAAAATCCCCAGTGTTCATTCAATTTGTACACCAACTTGTGACCAGGAGATTATTTTTGGGAACTTGGGCGTGGGAGAATATGTAGTTGAGCTCGTTGGCCATGTCAGCTTTTTTTTCTTCACAAAGTGCAAATACACACTTGAACAACACTCAACAGGTCTTCAAGTTGCCCCTTGGTTAGTCGCCTAAGTAGCCTAAGCTTCAAAATGATGATATGTGAAGGATGGAGGATGACGGGCAGAAAAAGCGCTAGTATATCCTAGGATATACTCACTTCTGAACTGCACAATGCTCCGAGTGTACTCCTAACAGGTTTTTGGGGGGACGATTTTTTCCACACTTAGTGATTTTTTCGGATTTAACTTTCGTTTCGGTAGTGACCCAATGGTGAAAAAAGAAAATGTACTAAGTCCAGAGCTCGATGAATGTTAGGGACCAAAAAAAATGTCACTACAAAGTACTACCAATCAACTCTAAATTGCCTGACACGTACTCCTAACAGGTTTTTGGGGGAACAATTTTTTTTTGACACAATGGTGTCACTACCGAAACGAAAAAAAAATGACTAAGTCCAGAGCTCGATGAATGTTAGGGACCAAAAAAAATAGTCACTACCAATCAACTTTAAATTGCCTGAAACGTACTCCTAACAGGTTTTTAGGGGAACATTTTTTTTTTTTACACAATGGTGTCACTAACAAAACGAAAAAAAAATGACTAAGTCCAGAGCTCGATGAATGTTAGGGACCAAAAAAAAGTCACTACCAATCAACTTTAAATTGCCTGAAACGTACTCCTAACAGGTTTTTGGGGGAACTTTTTTTTTTGACACAATGGTGTCACTACCGAAAGTGCAAATACACACTTGAACAACACTCAACAGGTCTTCAAGTACCGCCACTACTTTCAGCTCATTTGCATTACAACATACCATTTGTTTATCGCAAATGAAATTGTAATCTCATAAAACTTTTAGTAACCAGGTTAAAGTTAAAAAGATGGCATTACTTTGGTGAGGTCTTTACTTAAATTTGTCAAATCTGTCCCAGCAGAGTGAATGAGGTCGCCCACATGCTGCCTCAGTGCCTGCAGTTCTGGAACTGAAACATTTCACAAATCATTAGCAGATCAAGGGTATTGAGCTCATACCATACCTATGACATGGACTGTCAGGTGCTGTCGCTCCACCCTGAGTTTGAAGTGCTGTCCGTCAAGTGTAGGCCACCTGGTTGTGCCTGAGCTCATAGGAGGGCAGGTGGGAGGCTATCAGCACCTGGGGGAGTGTAAAATAATTTGGGCATCAATTATTTTCAGTTGGTCATGAATTAATATAGCTGCTGCAGGATGCATTAAACCTTAATGCATCCTGCTAAGTCACCCCTTAATGATTAAGTGGTGACTTAACGGTTTCACATGGGGCATCTTTGTATGTGTGCTGTAGCCACATACCATTTTCATTCAGCTGAATGGCGTTGGTCGTCTTGCTGAGCTGGGTGAGCTCGGTCAGGATGGTCATCGACGAGGGTGGGATCTCGCCCACACAGCTGGTCCTAGACACGCAAGAGGACAACGTAAAATCCCCAGTGTTCATTCAATTTGTACACCAACTTGTGACCAGGAGATTATTTTTGGGAACTTGGGCGTGGGAGAATATGTAGTTGAGCTCGTTGGCCATGTCAGCTTTTTTTTCTTCACAAAGTGCAAATACACACTTGAACAACACTCAACAGGTCTTCAAGTTGCCCCTTGGTTAGTCGCCTAAGTAGCCTAAGCTTCAAAATGATGATATGTGAAGGGTGGAGGATCATCAAATCAAATCAAATCAAATCAAACTTTATTTGTATAGCACATTTACAACAGCTCAAAGCCGACCAAAGTGCTGAACATGGTTAATATAAGGTAATTAGACACAAAGAAGCATCAACAAATAATATATACACAGCAAAAAATAATACAAAACAAAAGAAAAACAAAAGAGAAACAAAACAATGCAAAATTGGGACAGAGCAGGATAGCTAGGTGCGACTAAAAGCAAGAGAGAATAAATGAGTTTTTAGTAAATTTTTAAAAGCCCCAATCGACTGGGCAGATCTAATGGGGAGGGGCAACGAATTCCAGAGCCTGGGGCCCGCAGCCGCAAAAGCACGGTCACCCCTACTCCTCAAATTGGTCATAAGAGGGACCAGCTGTAGCTTATCCGCAGACCTCAAGGCCCTGGTTGGATTATGGGGCTCAATTAGGTCAGAGAGATAGGAGGGGGACAGGCCGTGAATGGTTTTGAATACAAATAAAAGAACCTTAAATTCTATTCTAAAATGAACAGGGAGCCAATGAAGAGTGGCCAGGACTGGTGTTATGTGGTCGCGTTTTTTAGTGCCGGTGAGGAGGCGGGCGGCTGCGTTCTGGACCAGCTGTAGGCGCCTAAGTGAAGCCTGATCAATGCCAGTGTAGAGTGAGTTGCAGTAGTCTAATCTGGAGGTGATAAAAGCATGTATGACCATCTCCAGCTGTTTTTGTGGGAGATACGCTTTGACTTTGGCTATGAGTCTTAACTGGAAGAAGCTTGACTTGACGACAGAGCTGATATGTTTGTCAAGTTTAAAATTGTTGTCAAAAATAAAACCTAGATTTTTGGCAGAGGAATGGATGTTTGAATTTAGAATGCCCAGGGAGTTGGAGGGTGGGACAGGATGGTGGCCAAAAATTAAGATTTCTGTTTTATTTTCATTGAGGGTGAGAAAATTGGTGTCCATCCAGGCCTTGACATCGTGGAAACAGGTGAGAAATGGGTGGAATGGATCATTGGAGTCTGTATTTAGCGGAAAATAGATCTGTACGTCATCTGCATAGCAATGAAATGGCATATTGTGCTTTGCAAAAATTGATCCTAGCGGTAGAACGTAAAGGAGGAATAAAATCGGACCTAGTATGGAGCCTTGGGGCACTCCACAAGAGAGGGGAGCCGCAGGTGACGCAAATTCCCCTATGTGCACGGAGAAGGTTCTATCTGAGAGGTAGGACTGGAACCAAGTGAGGACAGTGCCGGAGATGCCAACAAGGTGTTCAAGGCGTGATAATAAAATCTTGTGGTCTACCGTGTCAAAGGCCGCCGAAAGGTCGAGGAGCACCAGTGCAGCAGGGGACCTGTTATCAGCAGTTAAAATAAGGTCATTAAAAACTCTAAGAAGGGCTGTCTCAGTGCTGTGGCCAGGTTTAAAGCCAGACTGGAACTTTTCATGGAGACCGTGAGATAATAAAAATGACTGAAGTTGTGAGTACACGACTTTCTCAAGGACTTTAGATAAAAAGGGGAGCTGTGAAATTGGCCTAAAGTTGGAGAGGATGGAAACGTCAAGATTTTTCTTTTTCAGTAGTGGGTGTACAACAGCATGTTTAAAGGCGGGGGGGACAAAACCAGATGTGAGGCAAGAATTTATGAGTAAGAGGACACTAGGACCAACCGCACCAAAGACCTCTTTGAGAAGGCGGGGGGGAATGCAGTCAGAGGGACAATTTGACGGGCGTAGGAGCATGACTATGTCAGTAAGGGCAGAGAGTGAAATAGGCTCAAACTGAGAGAGAGTTGCAGGACATGGAGAAGAGGTGGGATCTAAGGCTGTGAGTGAATGTGCTGCCCTAAGGTCAGAAATTTTGTCAATAAAAAAGTTTTGAAACTTGATGCAGAGGGCGATGGATGGGACAATGGGAGGGGCTTCGCGGGGGTTAGTGAGGGAGTTGAAAATATTAAAGAGAACCTGGGGTTTATGGCTGTTAGTGGAGACAAGATTGGAGATGTAGGATGATTTTGCAACTTTTACTGCTCTCTGGTAGTCGAGGAGGGAGCCCCGTAAAATATCTAAGGAGACGTGGAGCCTGTCTTTGCGCCATTTTCGCTCTGCACACCTGCTGAGGCGTCTGAGGGCGCGGGTTGAGTCGTTTAACCAGGGCTCGTGTGGTGATTTAGTACGTTTGTTGTGGCGAAAGGGAGCAATAGAATCCAGAATATCAGTACAGGTGGAGTTGAGAAGGGCGAGAAGAGCTTCAGCACTGAGAGCACAGGGAGAGGCCAGGGTGTTAAGCAGTGATTGGTTGAAGATAAGGGAGAACTGGGGGGCAGTTAAGGGGTTAATGGAGCGTGTGCGGCGTGCAGGGGGACCAGCATTAACCACTGAGCAAGGGATGGAGGTGGTGAATAATATAGGAAAGTGGTCTGAGATGCATGGAATAGGAAAAACGTCAAAAACAGAGATAGAGAGGCCAAAAGACAGAACAAGGTCCAGTGTGTGGCCCTTTTCATGAGTGGGGCCGGTAATAGATCTGGTGAGATTAAAAGACTCAATGAGATTTAAAAAGTCTTTAACTAGGGGACGAGATTCACAACAGACATGAATATTCATGTCCCCGCAAATTATGACATGATCGTACTTTATCATTATCCCGGATAGAAAGTCTCCAAATTCATTAATAAAATCCTTGGATTTTGGGGGGCGATAGACCAGGGCAAAGAGCACGGGGGAGGATAGATTCAGCTCAAACAGTTGGAGTTCAAAGCTGGAATAGCCTATAGCTGGAGTCAATCGACATGATAGATGGGATTTATAGACAGTAGCTAGGCCACCACCTATGCCTAGGGGCCTCGGGGAATTAAAAAAGGAGCAATCGGGGGGGAGGAGATCAGGAAAGAGTGTGCAGTCACCAGGCTGAACCCATGTTTCTGTGAGAAACAAAAAATCAAGGGAGCGGGTGGTGAAAAGGTCGTTCAGCCAACTGGTTTTAAGATTCAGGGATCTCGTGTTAAAGAGAGCCATCGTGAGACTAGTGAAGTCTGGACTGGGGGGTGAAATAGACCGTCTCAGGGGTCTGAGAAGGGCGTGATCCACGCAACGTCTAGTACTGGTGTGTATGGGTTGTCTGGAGGTGATTAGAATTGGGATGTGTGATAGATGAGTATCAGGGTTTACAGAAGCAGAAATAGCCATGAGATTACAAATGGGAGATGAGATTTGTGGTCCGAGCCCAGAAGCCAGTGGACTGGAGAGCGGGGCGGAACTAAAGTGCTGGGAGCAAGGACCAGGGGGATGTCAATAGCTGACGGACTGGTCAGTAGTTAGGGCTGTGTAGTGACGTACATTGAGAGCTAGATTAGCAGCTAACGTTAAACTTCCATATTTATTTGGATGGAGACCATCGTAGTTAAAAAAGGAGGCGTGGCCCCAAAACAAGTTAAAATTATCTACGAAATTAAGATCATGGAGCCGACACAGCCTAATGAGCCAAGTGTTTAGACTGGCGATACGGCTGAAGCGCTCGTCGCTACCAGTGAGCGTTGGAATGGGGCCGGAAATAAAAAATATCATTCCACTGCTAGTTAAAAAATCAATGAGGCGTAAAAAGTGTTGTTTTGTCACCTCGGAAGTGTGACGGGCTGAATCGTTCGTGCCAATATGCACCAGGACCTTTGTGATGGACGATGGGATTGAATTGAGGACACCAGGGAGTTTTTCCAAGAGAATCGGGACGGTCGCTCCGGGAAAACAGCGCGTAATTGCATTGGGAAAGTGGATGTGTTTAATGATGGAGTCGCCGACAATTAGAAGTGAAGGGGGAATAAGTGGAGGAATAATGGCTGGAGTAACTACGATGTCAATATTGACCAAGGGGAGAGTCCGAGCTGCCATCGGGGTGTTTTGGGGGCAGTGGACAACAGGAGAGACGGGCGGCTGGAGCAGCGGTGACGCAGGAGACAACAGTGGGGGGGAGCGAGGATCTAATACATGTGGGGCACCCGTCCGCGGGTGAGTTTGAGGAGGAATAGGAGCCCCGGACTGGCGTCGGACAGCCGCTTTTATCAATTGTTGTCGGTCATTTAACTGACCAGGGGCGGGCAGCCCTGACCTCGCCGAGCGGGGGGGCGGTGAGCCCTCAGGTGATAACCCCGCAGGGAGAGAGACATGGGCATTGAGTGGGGGGAATTCATCATTGGACAAAGGGGAGAATGTATTGCTGGTGGTGGTAGGTGGAGGGGCAACGGGAGGAGATGAGCGAGAGGGACCCCCATATTTACTACGAGACACAATTGTCCAGGGCACCGGAGTTGAGCTGGACGGAGGTGGAAGCCTGGGCTTAGCCCCCTTGCGGGCCCAGTAAGCGGACGAATCCAGCCAGGGGACAGTTTTGTCCATGTCTCGGGCAGTTGTTGTGATGGCGGTGGGGCCAACGGAGACCTCAGAGTTGATCGAAGTCATCACAGGATCCGGACAGATGGAATCGAGGAGGGCCTCATCATCTCTAATCTGATGGAGCCGGGACACTCGCGACATCAGCTGGGACACCTCTAGAGAGAGCCGGAGACAGCTCTCGCAGCTGGGCGATAAGGTAGGTGACGGTGGCATGATGATGATGATGATGATGATGATGGTCTTGATGGTGGCTGAGGGAATAGAAACAGCTATGGCCAGTAACATAGAAAAATAACAAAATAGGTGCGGGCAGAGATTGGGTTAACAGCTTGAGCAGTGGTACGGAGGTACACTTACGCATGAGGGTCACCAAAAGGTGACCCGTTGCGTTGAGTAGTCACGAAGTCAGGTCACACAGGGTTCGATGATTCGGTGATCCTGTGGAGGCCCTCGGTGGATGACAGCTGTCAAACCGGCTACCGTTAGCACCGGCCGCTAGCTGTCAAACTAGCGGTGGGCTATTAGCAGCAGGCTATATGCAGCGATCCGGGTGGGGGCAAGTTGACGTAGTAGGCATCCGTGTATAAGTTGAAAGCAGTAAGATTGACGACAATCAAAAATAAGTAATGGCTGTTAGATGTAGTCAGAGCTGGCAACGCTGCTGGCTATCGGACCAGCAGCAGGCAGCTGCGGGCTAATGGAGGCAGAGAGACGTGGTTGACTCAGTAAAGAGCCTCCAAAAGTGCGATCAATGCACGTGATTATTAAAAGTCTGTCGGCTACAGCGAATAGACAGATAAAACTAGTAAAATAAAACCACGATGGTAAAATAGGGCTTTCGGAAAATGATTAAAAGTCCTTTGGTGAAGGAGCTGCTGTCGGGAGCTGCTGCCGCTCTGCTGCCGCTCTGCGCTCTGCTGCTCTGATGACGGGCAGAAAAAGCGCTAGTATATCCTAGGATATACTCACTTCTGAACTGCACAATGCTCCGAGTGTACTCCTAACAGGTTTTTGGGGGGACGACTTTTTCCACACTTAGTGATTTTTTCGGATTTAACTTTCGTTTCAGTAGTGACCCAATGGTGAAAAAAGAAAATGTACTAAGTCCAGAGCTCGATGAATGTTAGGGACCAAAAAAAATGTCACTACAAAGTACTACCAATCAACTCTAAATTGCCTGAAACGTACTCCTAACAGGTTCTTGGGGGAACATTTTTTTTTTGACACAATGGTGTCACTACCGAAACGAAAAAAAAATGACTAAGTCCAGAGCTCGATGAATGTTAGGGACCAAAAAAAAGTCACTACCAATCAACTTTAAATTGCCTGAAACGTACTCCTAACAGGTTTTTGGGGGAACATTTTTTTTTTTGACACAATGGTGTCACTACCGCCACTACTTTCAGCTCATTTGCATTACAACATACCATTTGTTTATCGCAAATGAAATTGTAATCTCATAACACTTTTAGTAACCAGGTTAAAGTTAAAAAGATGGCATTACTTGGGTGAGGTCTTTACTTAAATTTGTCAAATCTGTCCCAGCAGAGTGATTGAGGTTGCCCACATGCTGCCTCAGTGCCTGCAGTTCTGGAACTGAAACATTTCACAAATCATTAGCAGATCAAGGGTATTGAGCTCATACCATACCTATGACATGGACTGTCAGGTGCTGTCGCTCCACCCTGAGTTTGAAGTGCTGTCCGTCAAGTGTAGGCCACCTGGTTGTGCCTGAGCTCATAGGAGGGCAGGTGGGAGGCTATCAGCACCTGGGGGAGTGTAAAATAATTTGGGCATCAATTATTTTCAGTTGGTCATGAATTAATATAGCTGCTGCAGGATGCATTAAACCTTAATGCATCCTGCTAAGTCACCCCTTAATGATTAAGTGGTGACTTAACGGTTTCACATGGGGCATCTTTGTATGTGTGCTGTAGCCACATACCATTTTCATTCAACTGAATGGCGTTGGTCGTCTTGCTGAGCTGGGTGAGCTCGGTCAGGATGGTCATCGACGAGGGTGGGATCTCGCCCACACAGCTGGTCCTAGACACGCAAGAGGACAACGTAAAATCCCCAGTGTTCATTCAATTTGTACACCAACTTGTGACCAGGAGATTATTTTTGGGAACTTGGGCGTGGGAGAATATGTAGTTGAGCTCGTTGGCCATGTCAGCTTTTTTTTCTTCACAAAGTGCAAATACACACTTGAACAACACTCAACAGGTCTTCAAGTTGCCCCTTGGTTAGTCGCCTAAGTAGCCTAAGCTTCAAAATGATGATATGTGAAGGATGGAGGATGACGGGCAGAAAAAGCGCTAGTATATCCTAGGATATACTCACTTCTGAACTGCACAATGCTCCGAGTGTACTCCTAACAGGTTTTTGGGGGGACGATTTTTTCCACACTTAGTGATTTTTTCGGATTTAACTTTCGTTTCGGTAGTGACCCAATGGTGAAAAAAGAAAATGTACTAAGTCCAGAGCTCGATGAATGTTAGGGACCAAAAAAAATGTCACTACAAAGTACTACCAATCAACTCTAAATTGCCTGACACGTACTCCTAACAGGTTTTTGGGGGAACAATTTTTTTTTGACACAATGGTGTCACTACCGAAGCGAAAAAAAAAATGACTAAGTCCAGAGCTCGATGAATGTTAGGGACCAAAAAAAAGTCACTACCAATCAACTTTAAATTGCCTGAAACGTACTCCTAACAGGTTTTTGGGGGAACATTTTTTTTTTTGACACAATGGTGTCACTACCGCCACTACTTTCAGCTCATTTGCATTACAACATACCATTTGTTTATCGCAAATGAAATTGTAATCTCATAACACTTTTAGTAACCAGGTTAAAGTTAAAAAGATGGCATTACTTGGGTGAGGTCTTTACTTAAATTTGTCAAATCTGTCCCAGCAGAGTGATTGAGGTTGCCCACATGCTGCCTCAGTGCCTGCAGTTCTGGAACTGAAACATTTCACAAATCATTAGCAGATCAAGGGTATTGAGCTCATACCATACCTATGACATGGACTGTCAGGTGCTGTCGCTCCACCCTGAGTTTGAAGTGCTGTCCGTCAAGTGTAGGCCACCTGGTTGTGCCTGAGCTCATAGGAGGGCAGGTGGGAGGCTATCAGCACCTGGGGGAGTGTAAAATAATTTGGGCATCAATTATTTTCAGTTGGTCATGAATTAATATAGCTGCTGCAGGATGCATTAAACCTTAATGCATCCTGCTAAGTCACCCCTTAATGATTAAGTGGTGACTTAACGGTTTCACATGGGGCATCTTTGTATGTGTGCTGTAGCCACATACCATTTTCATTCAGCTGAATGGCGTTGGTCGTCTTGCTGAGCTGGGTGAGCTCGGTCAGGATGGTCATCGACGAGGGTGGGATCTCGCCCACACAGCTGGTCCTAGACACGCAAGAGGACAACGTAAAATCCCCAGTGTTCATTCAATTTGTACACCAACTTGTGACCAGGAGATTATTTTTGGGAACTTGGGCGTGGGAGAATATGTAGTTGAGCTCGTTGGCCATGTCAGCTTTTTTTTCTTCACAAAGTGCAAATACACACTTGAACAACACTCAACAGGTCTTCAAGTTGCCCCTTGGTTAGTCGCCTAAGTAGCCTAAGCTTCAAAATGATGATATGTGAAGGATGGAGGATGACGGGCAGAAAAAGCGCTAGTATATCCTAGGATATACTCACTTCTGAACTGCACAATGCTCCGAGTGTACTCCTAACAGGTTTTTGGGGGGACGATTTTTTCCACACTTAGTGATTTTTTCGGATTTAACTTTCGTTTCGGTAGTGACCCAATGGTGAAAAAAGAAAATGTACTAAGTCCAGAGCTCGATGAATGTTAGGGACCAAAAAAAATGTCACTACAAAGTACTACCAATCAACTCTAAATTGCCTGACACGTACTCCTAACAGGTTTTTGGGGGAACAATTTTTTTTTGACACAATGGTGTCACTACCGAAACGAAAAAAAAATGACTAAGTCCAGAGCTCGATGAATGTTAGGGACCAAAAAAAATAGTCACTACCAATCAACTTTAAATTGCCTGAAACGTACTCCTAACAGGTTTTTAGGGGAACAATTTTTTTTTGACACAATGGTGTCACTAACAAAACGAAAAAAAAATGACTAAGTCCAGAGCTCGATGAATGTTAGGGACCAAAAAAAAGTCACTACCAATCAACTTTAAATTGCCTGAAACGTACTCCTAACAGGTTTTTGGGGGAACATTTTTTTTTGACACAATGGTGTCACTACCGAAAGTGCAAATACACACTTGAACAACACTCAACAGGTCTTCAAGTACCGCCACTACTTTCAGCTCATTTGCATTACAACATACCATTTGTTTATCGCAAATGAAATTGTAATCTCATAAAACTTTTAGTAACCAGGTTAAAGTTAAAAAGATGGCATTACTTGGGTGAGGTCTTTACTTAAATTTGTCAAATCTGTCCCAGCAGAGTGATTGAGGTCGCCCACATGCTGCCTCAGTTCCTGCAGTTCTGGAACTGAAACATTTCACAAATCATTAGCAGATCAAGGGTATTGAGCTCATACCATACCTATGACATGGACTGTCAGGTGCTGTCGCTCCACCCTGAGTTTGAAGTGCTGTCCGTCAAGTGTAGGCCACCTGGTTGTGCCTGAGCTCATAGGAGGGCAGGTGGGAGGCTATCAGCACCTGGGGGAGTGTAAAATAATTTGGGCATCAATTATTTTCAGTTGGTCATGAATTAATATAGCTGCTGCAGGATGCATTAAACCTTAATGCATCCTGCTAAGTCACCCCTTAATGATTAAGTGGTGACTTAACGGTTTCACATGGGGCATCTTTGTATGTGTGCTGTAGCCACATACCATTTTCATTCAGCTGAATGGCGTTGGTCGTCTTGCTGAGCTGGGTGAGCTCGGTCAGGATGGTCATCGACGAGGGTGGGATCTCGCCCACACAGCTGGTCCTAGACACGCAAGAGGACAACGTAAAATCCCCAGTGTTCATTCAATTTGTACACCAACTTGTGACCAGGAGATTATTTTTGGGAACCTGGGCGTGGGAGAATATGTAGTTGAGCTCGTTGGCCATGTCAGCTTTTTTTTCTTCACGAAGTGCAAATACACACTTGAACAACACTCAACAGGTCTTCAAGTTGCCCCTTGGTTAGTCGCCTAAGTAGCCTAAGCTTCAAAATGATGATATGTGAAGGGTGGAGGATGACGGGCAGAAAAAGCGCTAGTATATCCTAGGATATACTCACTTCTGAACTGCACAATGCTCCGAGTGTACTCCTAACAGGTTTTTGGGGGGACGATTTTTTCCACACTTAGTGATTTTTTCGGATTTAACTTTCGTTTCAGTAGTGACCCAATGGTGAAAAAAGAAAATGTACTAAGTCCAGAGCTCGATGAATGTTAGGGACCAAAAAAAATTTCACTACAAAGTACTACCAATCAACTCTAAATTGCCTGAAACGTACTCCTAACAGGTTTTTGGGGGAACATTTTTTTTTTGACACAATGGTGTCACTACCAAAACGAAAAAAAAATGACTAAGTCCAGAGCTCGATGAATGTTAGGGACCAAAAAAAAAGTCACTACCAATCAACTTTAAATTGCCTGAAACGTACTCCTAACAGGTTCTTGGGGGAACATTTTTTTTTTGACACAATGGTGTCACTACCGAAACGAAAAAAAAATGACTAAGTCCAGAGCTCGATGAATGTTAGGGACCAAAAAAAAGTCACTACCAATCAACTTTAAATTGCCTGAAACCTACTCCTAACAGGTTTTTGGGGGAACATTTTTTTTTTGACACAATGGTGTCACTACCAAAACGAAAAAAAAATGACTAAGTCCAGAGCTCGATGAATGTTAGGGACCAAAAAAAAAGTCACTACCAATCAACTTTAAATTGCCTGAAACGTACTCCTAACAGGTTCTTGGGGGAGCATTTTTTTTTTTGACACAATGGTGTCACTACCAAAACGAAAAAAAAATTACTAAGTCCAGAGCTCGATGAATGTTAGGGACCAAAAAAAAAGTCACTACCAATCAACTTTAAATTGCCTGAAACGTACTCCTAACAGGTTTTTGGGGGAACAATTTTTTTTTTGACACAATGGTGTCACTACCGAAACGAAAAAAAAATTACTAAGTCCAGAGCTCGATGAACGTTAGGGACCAAAAAAAAATTCACTACCAATCAACTTTAAATTGCCTGAAACGTACTCCTAACAGGTTTTTGGGGGAACATTTTTTTTTTGACACAATGGTGTCACTACCGCCACTACTTTCAGCTCATTTGCATTACAACATACCATTTGTTTATCGCAAATGAAATTGTAATCTCATAAAACTTTTAGTAACCAGGTTAAAGTTAAAAAGATGGCATTACTTGGGTGAGGTCTTTACTTAAATTTGTCAAATCTGTCCCAGCAGAGTGATTGAGGTCGCCCACATGCTGCCTCAGTTCCTGCAGTTCTGGAACTGAAACATTTCACAAATCATTAGCAGATCAAGGGTATTGAGCTCATACCATACCTATGACATGGACTGTCAGGTGCTGTCGCTCCACCCTGAGTTTCAAGTGCTGTCGGTCAAGTGTAGGCCACCTGGTTGTGCCTGAGCTCATAGGAGGGCAGGTGGGAGGCTATCAGCACCTGGGGGAGTGTAAAATAATTTGGGCATCAATTATTTTCAGTTGGTCATGAATTAATATAGCTGCTGCAGGATGCATTAAACCTTAATGCATCCTGCTAAGTCACCCCTTAATGATTAAGTGGTGACTTAACGGTTTCACATGGGGCATCTTTGTATGTGTGCTGTAGCCACATACCATTTTCATTCAGCTGAATGGCGTTGGTCGTCTTGCTGAGCTGGGTGAGCTCGGTCAGGATGGTCATCGACGAGGGTGGGATCTCGCCCACACAGCTGGTCCTAGACACGCAAGAGGACAACGTAAAATCCCCAGTGTTCATTCAATTTGTACACCAACTTGTGACCAGGAGATTATTTTTGGGAACTTGGGCGTGGGAGAATATGTAGTTGAGCTCGTTGGCCATGTCAGCTTTTTTTTCTTCACAAAGTGCAAATACACACTTGAACAACACTCAACAGGTCTTCAAGTTGCCCCTTGGTTAGTCGCCTAAGTAGCCTAAGCTTCAAAATGATGATATGTGAAGGGTGGAGGATGACGGGCAGAAAAAGCGCTAGTATATCCTAGGATATACTCACTTCTGAACTGCACAATGCTCCGAGTGTACTCCTAACAGGTTTTTGGGGGGACGATTTTTTTCCACACTTAGTGATTTTTTCGGATTTAACTTTCGTTTCGGTAGTGACCCAATGGTGAAAAAAGAAAATGTACTAAGTCCAGAGCTCGATGAATGTTAGGGACAAAAAAAAATGTCACTACAAAGTACTACCAATCAACTCTAAATTGCCTGAAACGTACTCCTAACAGGTTTTTGGGGGAACAATTTTTTTTTTGACACAATGGTGTCACTACCGAAACGAAAAAAAAATTACTAAGTCCAGAGCTCGATGAATGTTAGGGACCAAAAAAAATAGTCACTACCAATCAACTTTAAATTGCCTGAAACGTACTCCTAACAGGTTTTTGGGGGAACAATTTTTTTTTTGACACAATGGTGTCACTACCGAAACGAAAGAAAAATTACTAAGTCCAGAGCTCGATGAATGTTATGGACCAAAAAAAAAGTCACTACCAATCAACTTTAAATTGCCTGAAACGTACTCCTAACAGGTTTTTGGGGGAACATTTTTTTTTTTGACACAATGGTGTCACTACCGAAACGAAAAAAAAATTACTAAGTCCAGAGCTCGATGAATGTTAGGGACCAAAAAAAAAGTCACTACCAATCAACTTTAAATTGCCTGAAACGTACTCCTAACAGGTTTTTGGGGGAACATTTTTTTTTTGACACAATGGTGTCACTACCGCCACTACTTTCAGCTCATTTGCATTACAACATACCATTTGTTTATCGCAAATGAAATTGTAATCTCATAAAACTTTTAGTAACCAGGTTAAAGTTAAAAAGATGGCATTACTTGGGTGAGGTCTTTACTTAAATTTGTCAAATCTGTCCCAGCAGAGTGATTGAGGTCGCCCACATGCTGCCTCAGTTCCTGCAGTTCTGGAACTGAAACATTTCACAAATCATTAGCAGATCAAGGGTATTGAGCTCATACCATACCTATGACATGGACTGTCAGGTGCTGTCGCTCCACCCTGAGTTTCAAGTGCTGTCGGTCAAGTGTAGGCCACCTGGTTGTGCCTGAGCTCATAGGAGGGCAGGTGGGAGGCTATCAGCACCTGGGGGAGTGTAAAATAATTTGGGCATCAATTATTTTCAGTTGGTCATGAATTAATATAGCTGCTGCAGGATGCATTAAACCTTAATGCATCCTGCTAAGTCACCCCTTAATGATTAAGTGGTGACTTAACGGTTTCACATGGGGCATCTTTGTATGTGTGCTGTAGCCACATACCATTTTCATTCAGCTGAATGGCGTTGGTCGTCTTGCTGAGCTGGGTGAGCTCGGTCAGGATGGTCATCGACGAGGGTGGGATCTCGCCCACACAGCTGGTCCTAGACACGCAAGAGGACAACGTAAAATCCCCAGTGTTCATTCAATTTGTACACCAACTTGTGACCAGGAGATTATTTTTGGGAACTTGGGCGTGGGAGAATATGTAGTTGAGCTCGTTGGCCATGTCAGCTTTTTTTTCTTCACAAAGTGCAAATACACACTTGAACAACACTCAACAGGTCTTCAAGTTGCCCCTTGGTTAGTCGCCTAAGTAGCCTAAGCTTCAAAATGATGATATGTGAAGGGTGGAGGATGACGGGCAGAAAAAGCGCTAGTATATCCTAGGATATACTCACTTCTGAACTGCACAATGCTCCGAGTGTACTCCTAACAGGTTTTTGGGGGGACGATTTTTTTCCACACTTAGTGATTTTTTCGGATTTAACTTTCGTTTCGGTAGTGACCCAATGGTGAAAAAAGAAAATGTACTAAGTCCAGAGCTCGATGAATGTTAGGGACCAAAAAAAATGTCACTACAAAGTACTACCAATCAACTCTAAATTGCCTGAAACGTACTCCTAACAGGTTTTTGGGGGAACAATTTTTTTTTTGACACAATGGTGTCACTACCGAAACGAAAAAAAAATTACTAAGTCCAGAGCTCGATGAATGTTAGGGACCAAAAAAAATAGTCACTACCAATCAACTTTAAATTGCCTGAAACGTACTCCTAACAGGTTTTTGGGGGAACAATTTTTTTTTTGACACAATGGTGTCACTACCGAAACGAAAGAAAAATTACTAAGTCCAGAGCTCGATGAATGTTATGGACCAAAACAAAAGTCACTACCAATCAACTTTAAATTGCCTGAAACGTACTCCTAACAGGTTTTTGGGGGAACATTTTTTTTTTTGACACAATGGTGTCACTACCGAAACGAAAAAAAAATTACTAAGTCCAGAGCTCGATGAATGTTAGGGACAAAAAAAAAGTCACTACCAATCAACTTTAAATTGCCTGAAACGTACTCCTAACAGGTTTTTGGGGGAACAATTTTTTATTGACACAATGGTGTCACTACCGCCACTACTTTCAGCTCATTTGCATTACAACATACCATTTGTTTATCGCAAATGAAATTGTAATCTCATAAAACTTTTAGTAACCAGGTTAAAGTTAAAAAGATGGCATTACTTGGGTGAGGTCTTTACTTAAATTTGTCAAATCTGTCCCAGCAGAGTGATTGAGGTCGCCCACATGCTGCCTCAGTGCCTGCAGTTCTGGAACTGAAACATTTCACAAATCATTAGCAGATCAAGGGTATTGAGCTCATACCATACCTATGACATGGACTGTCAGGTGCTGTCGCTCCACCCTGAGTTTGAAGTGCTGTCCGTCAAGTGTAGGCCACCTGGTTGTGCCTGAGCTCATAGGAGGGCAGGTGGGAGGCTATCAGCACCTGGGGGAGTGTAAAATAATTTGGGCATCAATTATTTTCAGTTGGTCATGAATTAATATAGCTGCTGCAGGATGCATTAAACCTTAATGCATCCTGCTAAGTCACCCCTTAATGATTAAGTGGTGACTTAACGGTTTCACATGGGGCATCTTTGTATGTGTGCTGTAGCCACATACCATTTTCATTCAGCTGAATGGCGTTGGTCGTCTTGCTGAGCTGGGTGAGCTCGGTCAGGATGGTCATCGACGAGGGTGGGATCTCGCCCACACAGCTGGTCCTAGACACGCAAGAGGACAACGTAAAATCCCCAGTGTTCATTCAATTTGTACACCAACTTGTGACCAGGAGATTATTTTTGGGAACTTGGGCGTGGGAGAATATGTAGTTGAGCTCGTTGGCCATGTCAGCTTTTTTTTCTTCACGAAATGCAAATACACACTTGAACAACACTCAACAGGTCTTCAAGTTGCCCCTTGGTTAGTCGCCTAAGTAGCCTAAGCTTCAAAATGATGATATGTGAAGGGTGGAGGATGACGGGCAGGAAAAGCGCTAGTATATCCTAGGATATACTCACTTCTGAACTGCACAATGCTCCGAGTGTACTCCTAACAGGTTTTTGGGGGGACGATTTTTTCCACACTTAGTGATTTTTTCGGATTTAACTTTCGTTTCGGTAGGGACAAACTTTCGTTTCGGTAGTGACCCAATGGTGAAAAAAGAAAATGTACAAAGTCCAGAGCTCGATGAATGTTGGGGACCAAAAAAAATGTCACTACAAAGTACTACCAATCAACTCTAAATTGCCTGAAACGTACTCCTAACAGGTTTTTGGGGGAACCATTTTTTTTTTTACACAATGGTGTCACTACCGAAACGAGAAAAAAAATGACTAAGTCCAGAGCTCGATGAATGTTAGGGACCAAAAAAAAAGTCACTACCAATCAACTTTAAATTGCCTGAAACGTACTCCTAACAGGTTTTTGGGGGAACAATTTTTTTTTGACACAATGGTGTCACTACCGAAACGAAAAAAAAATTACCAAGTCCAGAGCTCGATGAATGTTAGGGACCAAAAAAAAAGTCACTACCAATCAACTTTAAATTGCCTGAAACGTACTCCTAACAGGTTTTTGGGGGAACATTATTTTTTTTGACACAATGGTGTCACTACCGAAACGAAAAAAAAAATTACTAAGTCCAGAGCTCGATGAATGTTAGGGACACAATGGTGTCACTACCGAAACGAAAAAAAATCACTAAGTCCAGAGCTCGATGAATGATAGGGACCAAAAAAAAAGTCACTACCAATCAACTTTAAATTCTCTGAAACATACTCCTAACAGGTTTTTGGGGGAACATTTTTTTTTTTGACAAAATGGTGTCACTACCGAAACGAAAAAAAAAATACTAAGTCCAGAGCTCGATGAATGTTATGGACCAAAAAAAAAGTCACTACCAATCAACTTTAAATTGCCTGAAACGTACTCCTAACAGGTTTTTGGGGGAACATTTTTTTTTTTGACACAATGGTGTCACTACCGAAACGAAAAAAAAATTACTAAGTCCAGAGCTCGATGAATGTTAGGGACAAAAAAAAAGTCACTACCAATCAACTTTAAATTGCCTGAAACGTACTCCTAACAGGTTTTTGGGGGAACAATTTTTTATTGACACAATGGTGTCACTACCGCCACTACTTTCAGCTCATTTGCATTACAACATACCATTTGTTTATCGCAAATGAAATTGTAATCTCATAAAACTTTTAGTAACCAGGTTAAAGTTAAAAAGATGGCATTACTTGGGTGAGGTCTTTACTTAAATTTGTCAAATCTGTCCCAGCAGAGTGATTGAGGTCGCCCACATGCTGCCTCAGTGCCTGCAGTTCTGGAACTGAAACATTTCACAAATCATTAGCAGATCAAGGGTATTGAGCTCATACCATACCTATGACATGGACTGTCAGGTGCTGTCGCTCCACCCTGAGTTTGAAGTGCTGTCCGTCAAGTGTAGGCCACCTGGTTGTGCCTGAGCTCATAGGAGGGCAGGTGGGAGGCTATCAGCACCTGGGGGAGTGTAAAATAATTTGGGCATCAATTATTTTCAGTTGGTCATGAATTAATATAGCTGCTGCAGGATGCATTAAACCTTAATGCATCCTGCTAAGTCACCCCTTAATGATTAAGTGGTGACTTAACGGTTTCACATGGGGCATCTTTGTATGTGTGCTGTAGCCACATACCATTTTCATTCAGCTGAATGGCGTTGGTCGTCTTGCTGAGCTGGGTGAGCTCGGTCAGGATGGTCATCGACGAGGGTGGGATCTCGCCCACACAGCTGGTCCTAGACACGCAAGAGGACAACGTAAAATCCCCAGTGTTCATTCAATTGGTACACCAACTTGTGACCAGGAGATTATTTTTGGGAACTTGGGCGTGGGAGAATATGTAGTTGAGCTCGTTGGCCATGTCAGCTTTTTTTTCTTCACGAAATGCAAATACACACTTGAACAACACTCAACAGGTCTTCAAGTTGCCCCTTGGTTAGTCGCCTAAGTAGCCTAAGCTTCAAAATGATGATATGTGAAGGGTGGAGGATGACGGGCAGGAAAAGCGCTAGTATATCCTAGGATATACTCACTTCTGAACTGCACAATGCTCCGAGTGTACTCCTAACAGGTTTTTGGGGGGACGATTTTTTCCACACTTAGTGATTTTTTCGGATTTAACTTTCGTTTCGGTAGGGACAAACTTTCGTTTCGGTAGTGACCCAATGGTGAAAAAAGAAAATGTACTAAGTCCAGAACTCGATGAATGTTGGGGACCAAAAAAAATGTCACTACAAAGTACTAGGCCTAACAAAAAAATATGTTGGTTTCCGGTTGGCGACCGACCCTATTAAATACGTGCGACCCAGATGATTTTATTGGCATTTGGAGTGAAAATAAAAAAATAAATAAAATTAAGTCAAAATCCGACCGAGTCGATCAAAAACGTCTTACAAAAAATATATTTGGTGCGACCACATTCGCGAAGTTTAATCAAAGTTTTCTTTCGTCTAAAATATCATGTGCGCAAATGTTTTGTTTTACTATTCATGCGTCATTGCGTCATCGCGAGGAGACGGCGGCACATGCACGTCCTCCTCCAGCCATGGACCTGTGTACAGTGTCTGTGTCGTCTGCCCGTGCAAACCACCTCCTAAAATAATTCGATTGACTACTAAAACGTTTGCAGACATAATTAAGGAGGTGAAACAGTGCCGATGTCAGTTTTCATCTGCAGCAGGGAGACATGACCGAGCGGATTCATGGACCCACATCTCAGTTGCAAAGAAAAATCACCCCTTGACTCTCGTTGCATAGGCTGTTGAAAAGACAACTTTGGCATGGACGGGTGGTGAGAGAGAGAGTGTGTGTGTGTGTGTGTGTGTGTGTGCGCGCGATGCGATACGTGTGCGCGCACTTCTCACACAGACAGTAGCTGCTCATTCCGCCTACCTGTAGGGTTGCCTCTTATTCCAAATAAATTACTAGGCGCCATCTGAAAAGTCCTTAATGCTGTACACAGCTTCCGACAACAACTCTAAAAGACGTTGTGATCCGCTGGTCCACTGGTTTAATTCATGTGCCGATACAGACGTCTTCGCATCTATCCAGCTGTAGCCTATTAAAGCTCGTTAAGACTCGTCCGAAAGTTTAACAAAGAGTAGTGTAACATTTTTAGTCAGAGGTTAAAACAAGCCAAAACAGTGACATAAGGTGAGCTGAGAGATGAAACAGGGACCCCCTTCTATATTGTATGACATTTTTACTTGGTCTGCTCTTTTTTCCCCTCTACACCTATATACCTCTTTGCCAAAAATAGCAGAGCTACAAGCTTGTGAGCTTGTAGATCTGCTATTTTTGGCTTTAGTCCACCTCAGAAATGGGATGCTAGTGGTTAATGTAAAAAATATATCACACAAAGATTTGGTGGCCCCCCCTGTAGTAACTCTGAGGACCCCCTAGGGGTCCCGGACCCCCTGTTGAAGACCCCTGGACTAAAGTGACATAAGGTAAATTTCTCACCTTGAAAACAATTAAATGCAGACATGTCCTTCTATGTGTCTGAATGCGAAAACCTTATTTATTTGTTTTTGCTTTTAGTTCAAATAAGAAAATCATTTTGCATTAAGATAAGATTTTGTTAGTTAAAAAAGATTACCATTTTTAATAAATAATAATTTCAATAACTGATCTCAATATGGACCCATAATAAGTTTTGCCAAAATCATGCAGCTCTAACGGCTAACAGCAACAGCCATAACAGCAATGGTATTATGGTACAAATAAATAAATATAAATATAAATAAATGATATAGGCTACAGTAGTAGTATTCTTTTTAAAATTCTTCTTGTTTTTGTAATGACTTTAGGCCTTTCGTTGCATAGTTAGGGCACCAATATTATAGCCATATCATGATATTAGACTGGATATCGTCGTGATTGTGATTTTGGATATTGTACTATTATGATATGGCATAAGTGCTCTTTTCCTGGTTTAATCTTATTGGTACTCTGTATAGACGGGTTTCATGTTTGTAAACATTGAGAGGATATGACCGCGCAGAGGAGGGGGTAAGCCAACTAAGCCTATAGAGGGCGCCATTACCCGCAGCAGCTCTGGTCAAATGTCCATTCATAAAAGAAATGATCTTCACCGGGTTTAATGAAAGTAGATTAAATTATGCAGTTTGTAATACCTTGTTTACTCAATAAAAATGATTTGTTGGAAGTTGGATCTGTTTGTATATAATAGCAGCATTATGCCTATTATGCCTATAATAGCAGAATTATGGCTAGCTAACTCCCGAACATAACAACAGAGTGAACGGCGCAACAATTCGTTTCCCCCGAGCATGCGCAGATTGCGCATTCTGCTCTGTGATGACGTCGCGCGGAAATCCGTCTATTGGCAAATACACAAAATTAAGTACTTGTACTTAGCCTGAAAAAAATCTAGTTAGAAAATAGAAAATCGGTATCGGTAAAACCGGTATCGGCAGGTCAGACTTTTAAAAAAACGGAAATCGGTATCGCCAAGGATTTTCCAGTCGGTGCATCTCTAACTCTACCTCTAAATGTGATATATGGCACTTTATTTTGTATCTTTTACTCAGCTGTTTGTTTCAGTTGTCTGAGTCAGAATGCAGGGATGCTTTGGCACTTGGCAGTGTTTCTGGCTAGATGGTTTTGAACCTCCCTGAAGCCGAATATACTGCATGCCTAAATGCAACGGATGTGCAATGATAGCGTTTTAAGCAGTAAAGATGTATACTGTATATCAGTAATAGAATGGGCTTCAATGTCAAAGCTCTTAGTTCTGAATTGAGCTCATCTCATACCCTGGGGTAAAATGTTTTGTTTCCTGGTTTAATTCATTCACCAGTCAGTATTCTTGGTTTTCCAGCTCCTCAGGCCATTGGTTAGCCAGTTTGATCCAGGGATAGCCAGTAGCTAAAATATCTGCTTCAAAACACTTTATTACTTGAAGATGTTTGTTTTGTATTAATATTTTTGGTATGTGAGTGATACAGCACTTTACTTTGGTACTTTACTTTACTTAAGTATTCAACCAGCGTGTGGACATTCTATTCAAAGTTTTCAATTGTTTATTGTTTGTTGTTTTCAGACACTATTTTGTAAGTGCAGTGTACATGAACCATTTAATGATTTAGAAATTGGTAACTCAGGAAAACATAGAATATATTAAAAAAGAAGCATTATCGATCATTGCCATGGGAAAAAAAATAAAAATAAAAAATAAAAATAAATACCTACCCATCCTTCCCACGAGGAAATAAAATAAAATAAAATTCTTTGCTACCCATCATTCCCACAAAAAAATAAAATAAAAAATAAAATAAAATAAATTCCCTACCTACTCAGCCCTAAAATGACAGCCAACCGGAAACCAAAGTTGTTTTTTTTTAGGCCCTACCAATCAACTCTAAATTGCCTGAAACGTACTCCTAACAGGTTTTTGGGGGAACCATTTTTTTTTTTACACAATGGTGTCACTACCGAAACGAGAAAAAAAATGACTAAGTCCAGAGCTCGATGAATGTTAGGGACCAAAAAAAAAGTCACTACCAATCAACTTTAAATTGCCTGAAACGTACTCCTAACAGGTTTTTGGGGGAACAATTTTTTTTTGACACAATGGTGTCACTACCGAAACGAAAAAAAAATTACCAAGTCCAGAGCTCGATGAATGTTAGGGACCAAAAAAAAAGTCACTACCAATCAACTTTAAATTGCCTGAAACGTACTCCTAACAGGTTTTTGGGGGAACATTATTTTTTTTGACACAATGGTGTCACTACCGAAACGAAAAAAAAATTACTAAGTCCAGAGCTCGATGAATGTTAGGGACACAATGGTGTCACTACCGAAACGAAAAAAAATCACTAAGTCCAGAGCTCGATGAATGATAGGGACCAAAAAAAAAGTCACTACCAATCAACTTTAAATTGCCTGAAACATACTCCTAACAGGTTTTTGGGGGAACATTTTTTTTTTTTACAAAATGGTGTCACTACCGAAACGAAAAAAAAAATACTAAGTCCAGAGCTCGATGAATGTTATGGACCAAAAAAAAAGTCACTACCAATCAACTTTAAATTGCCTGAAACGTACTCCTAACAGGTTTTTGGGGGAACTTTTTTTTTTTGACACAATGGTGTCACTACCGAAACAAAAAAAAAAAATACTAAGTCCAGAGCTCGATGAATGTTAGGGACCAAAAAAAAAGTCACTACCAATCAACTTTAAATTGCCTGAAACATACTCCTAACAGGTTTTTGGGGGAACATTTTTTTTTTGACACAATGGTGTCACTACCGCCACTACTTTCAGCTCATTTGCATTAATAGTAAAATTAATATAATTAATATAATATAAAAATTAATAAGAGGACAAGTCAAAGTTATGGAAAAACAAGGTGAAGTTTTTTTCTACCCCTGATAGAAGGGTAGGACCAGTATTCCATGTGAATATTTCTAAGAAAAGTCCACTTCTTGCTATTTCCGCCTATAATAAGGCCTTGTATAAAAGGCTGCTGATTCACAATAGAACCAAATATTGGCATTCTGATTGCTTTAGGATGTAGGGACACTACCTGTAGACCATCTGTTTAAGTATGATGAAAAACAAAAAAACATCAGGTAGAAAATGAGAAAGGATTGACCTTTTTCAGGGTAGGCGTGTTTTGGCAGTGGTGAGTCACTTTGTGGATGAATTTCATGACTTTTGCAGTAAAAGTAAAACTTCTGACCATCCATTTCAGGAAGTGGACATCTTAAAGACAATGTCACATCTATTCTACCCCTGATAAAGAGCTGGACCAAAGTTACAAGTACATATTGCTCAGAAAAGTCAACTTGTTGCTATTTCCGCCTATTTAAGGCCTTATATAAAAGGCTGCTGATTCACAATAGAACCACATATTGGCATTCTGATTGTTTTGGGATGTAGGGACACTACCTGTACCATCTGTGCAAGTATGATCTAAAAACAACCAGCAGGTAGAAAATGAAAGAGGATTTACTTGGATCTCCCACTTTCAGCATAGGCGTTTTTTGCCTATGTGGTGAGTCACTTCATGGATCAATTTCATGACTTTTGCAGTAAAAGTAAAACTTGGGACAATCCATTTCACGAAGGCGACATCCTAAAGATATGAAAAAACAATGTCCCGTTTTGTTCTACTCCGGGGAGGGGTATAGTCAACTTTTGGGCTTTTGGTTCCTGCACTAATGTTATCCTTGCTCAAATCTTTTTGAAGTGGTGAAATTCACCGAGGTTTATGTTTTTTTTTAAACGTTGTTTGCTATAACGTCATATCATGACAGTCCTGGATGAACTTACACCTGGTGTTTGCACTTTCTCCATTTACGGCCAGTGCATTTACAAAAACGTTAATATTTCAAATATAAAGTGTTTACCCCATGGCCACGGATGTTACAATACTGTACGACCCCTCAGAAGTAACTGTATCTTCCGTATTGTTCAGTAAAAAGCATTTTAATCCGATCTTTGGCCATTTTCTCCGTATTCTTGCATATGCTTTCAACTATGCGATCCTATCGGTTAGGAGATGTACTGCACGCTCATACATTATAACTATGAGGAAATGGCCACCGGTTGGATTAAACTTATTTGTATTGATCAATACGGAAGAAACGGGTTATTATCCGTATATAATAGTAACATCGGTGGCCATGGGGTAAGTGCTTTATATTAGAAATCTGAACGTCAATGTAGATTAAGCCGTTAATGGAGACGTGTCGTGTGGAGCTCAGCTAATGTTGCTACAATGCTACAAACATTTGTGCGCCACGTGAGAATGTTTGGTACCAAGTTGCTTATTTCTAACCTATAACGTTATCAGATACCTATTTTACCGTGCTTTAGCAGTGCTTTTCAACCTTTTTCATATCAAGGTCCATTATTTATTTTGCATTTGAGCCACAGAACCACCATTTGATGAGATTATGACCAGTGCTTCACAAACTTTTTCATGCCAGGGACCCCCAAATTGATATATATTTGGCCGCGGACCCCCATCTGAAAACATTTTGTGCCAGGGACCTCCAGAATAATAATAAAAATATATATTCAAAGATTTGCACGAATCTTCCAAGACTTTTCAAAAATAGCAGATCTACAAGCTCATGAGCTTGTAGATCTGCTATTTTTGAATAGCCAAAGTATAAAAGTTATACATTTATTGTGATGCTATATTCACACATTTTGATGGGGACCCCCTGGAACCCCCTCAAGGACCCCTGGGGGTCCTATTTCTTCACTATTGCTTTTAGCTGATTCTTTGGTTGATTTTTAAGCCCTCACTGTATTGCCAATTCTAATGTTTTATGCTTTTGCTTTTATTTTATTTTATTTTTGTTTGCTTTATTGTTTAATTGGTTGTAACTATAACTGTATTCTTGCTCTGTAAAGCACTTTGCGCTGCATTTCATGTCATGAAAGGTGCTATACAAATAAAGTTTATCATTATAAAGGTTACCAACTCCATAATTTATCTGGGGACCACCTGGAACCCCCTCAAGGACCACTGGTGGTCCCTGGACCACTGGTTGAGAACCACTGAGCTATGGGAATCAAGCCATTTATATTCATACAGGTCTATTATCTATGTCATCACGCAGCATGTTTTCGTTCACATGATGTATTTAAGATTGGACTTTTGATATAAAAATAAATACACAAATGGATTTTTTGGCAGCTATTGTTGGGTATGTCCATATTAAGACCTCAGATATGCTCTAAAGTGTGAGAAACGTATTTTTCATTGCGCTATGCCTTAATTATGTAAATGTATTTCAGGCTAAAATATTTGGTGACCAGACCTGCACCATCTGTCCCACCATCGCAGAAGTAAAAGGTATTTTCACCTACAGTAATGTCCATACATTGCACAATTTTGCACAATTAATCTCCTGGTGTACATGTTGGCTTAAATTGTTATCTTCATATGTGTCCTATTCAAGTGATTTTGTGCCTTTTTTTTCCTCCAGGGCAGTCAAAGGTATTCTCACCCACACTAATGTCTACACATTGAACCTTAGAGTCCATATTCTGGGGTGAACATTTAGCAAAAATGGCTGATTATACTAGCTCACAACACGTTAAGCTTTCAAAGTAGATCTGCAATTTTGGCAAAAACATTTAATGTAGAGGAACATATGATAGCAGAGGCTCTACTACAGACTAGAGCAGGGGTTCTCAAACTTTTTCCTGAGCCTCCTCCCTGTGCATTGAACTTCTCTCTCTCTTCTCGCTGTGCATTCTAGCTCGGCTGACCATTACAGCTGGTCCGTGTCTGTCTGTCCATCCTCCCTGAGCCGCCTCCCTGAGCCTCCTCACTGTGCATTTAAAGGTACGCTAATGTCTACACGTATAACATTAACCAATTGAACCCCTGAGACATTATTCTGGGGGCTACATTTGTCTGAAATGGCAGATATGCAGGCTTGCCACAAGACGTGCTGTGTTGTTAGCTTGTAGACTTTGTATTTGGTGTTGATCAGAAAACGTCAGTGTTGGCCTAACTTCTCTCTCTCTCTTCTTGCTCTGCATTCTAGCTTGGCTGACCATTACAGCTGGTCCGTGTCTGTCCATCCTCCCTGAGCCGCCTTCTGAGCCTCCTCACTGTGCATTTAAAGGTACGCTAATGTCTACACGTATAACATTAACCAATTGAACCCCTGAGACATTATTCTGGGGGATACATTTGCCCAAAATGGCCGACATGCAAGCTTGCAACAAGTCGTGATGTGTTGTGAGCTTGTAGACTGGCTATTTGGTGTAGATCACAAAAGTTCAGTGTTGGCTTAGCTTCTCTCTCTTCTTAAGTGTCGTATATTCCAGTTCACATTGAACAATTCATTTTGAGTAAAAGCTGATTTTAAAGCCACCCTCAAACCCCACCGACTCAAATGCCTCCTTGCCTTTTGCTTTTAATTATTTAGTTTGCTTAGTTTTTACCTTTAACTAGTTATCATCTTAAGTTTATTATTATTATTATTTTCTATAAACCAACTTTGAGTACCCAGAACACCACTGTATTAAAAAGAATCAAAGGAATGTTTTTAACCTTTCACTATCTTGTTCCTGTTTAAAACATTGAATTCATTGTATTGCAGACACAAGTAACTTGGATTGTAGCCTAACTGAACTTATAAGTTGCAATAGACTGCATTACTGTAGTTCTCTTTTCCAGAAGGAGGCATATATGTTTCCTGTTCCATATGATTTTCCAAAAGTTTCATTTGATTGGCTCAACTGCACATTTGAACTGGAAAGACATGAGCTGTCTGTTTCCAATTCATATCTGCTGGTGCTGCCGAGCTAATCACATGAAGTTATGGGAAACTGATATGCCATCCATGAGACAGAAAAATGCAATCTGATCGTATTAAACAACGATTAACTCAACATATTGCACCTCTACAGACAGCTTGGGTTGTCCTCCTGTCTCTTTAAAGGTTGCCCCCCCCCTCCAAAATCTGGCGTTGTCATGTTTGAGTATTATGTCAAATTTAGTAAAGCGATGATTGCTCCTTTTTTTTTCTTAACGCCTGCATTACCTGTGTATTCATTATTGCCAGGTGTGTTTTGGCGCACTCATTTTAAATCACTCGACGTCCTGCATCCCACAGTATGAACCGAGTCATCACAACATTGTTAGGAAAGTGTATACCCATTGTTGAGATGATTTAATAGTCTTTTTTTTCTCTTTTCTTCTCCGCTTCAGATCTTCGAATGCAGTGGACCTGTAAGTACTGCTCATTTGCGGATGACAAGAGAAGCCTCTTACTGAAGCATTACCGCTTAAAACATGGGTGCCACACTCGAACATCATCAATTCCATGCCTCCACAAGGACTGCATCTGCACATTTAAAACTTTTAATGCTCTCAAAGTACATTTATCAAAATGGCACACTAAAAAAAAGAATAGTGAGTGACACTGCATTCCACTGTCAGCTGTGTGATTTTGTAGAGCCTTGCACTGAAGCTGACTTTTTCACACATTTGCGTAGACATATTAGCCTCAATCAAAAGGTTAATTGTCCATATCAAGGTTGTTACTTTGAGAGCAATGTTAAAACCACATTTAATGCACACAAAAGTAAAGAGCATCCAATGCACAGTAAGAGGACATTGAAAACTGAAATATTTTGTGAGAATGTTATTGAAGAAAATGTGCCTAATGTAGATGTTCAACCTGAGGATAGTGTCCCTGAAGCTTCTAATGAGTTTGATGTTGCTGAGTCCAGTGAAAATGTGGAAGACTTGGAGTGTCAGTTGGAAAAGAATGTAGCTGCTCTATTTCTGAAAATGTCATCAATTCTAAACATCTCTGAAATTGCCCAGCAAGAGGTTATAGAGCAGATCAACCAATTGTATTTGCTTTCACGGCCATTGTTACATTACTCAATTAAAGAAATACTGAGTAAGCATTGTGGACATGTTGATGACACTTTAGTGAGTGCCATAGATAGAGTAGTTACCGAGAGTAATGTATTCATGAAATGCACTTCTCCTGGGGGATCATTGTCAACTACTAGCAAGCGAACATCATACATATTAAGGGAATTCTCAGTGGTAACGCCAGTTGAGTATCTCTTTAAAAAAAAAGAAACCTTTATGTATGTCCCCGTGCTAAAAATGCTGCAGTCATTGCTAAGCAATAGAGACATTTTGGATAAGGCCATGTCACCTGAGAGAAACCTGTCGCCATCACAGGTATACAAATCTGATAGAGATGGTTCCCACTTTAAAGATAATTCATTCTTGACGGGGGAAGAATTCAGAATTGCTCTTCGCTTGTACATAGATGATTTTGAGGTGGCTAACCCCTTAGGAACCTCCAGAAATAAACACAAGCTATGTGCCATCTACTGGGTACTTGGTAATCTGGACGCTAAATATCGCTCCTCTCTACATTCCATTCAGCTTGCTTTGCTTTGTAAGACTGACTACGTCAAAGATTATGGTTATGATGACGTTCTTCGCCCTCTCATTCAAGACCTTGTTTCTCTTGAGCAACATGGTGTGTATATAGAACATTTGGGAGCAAGCATAAAAGGCACTGTATCATTTGTTGCAGCAGACAATTTAGCAGCCCATTCTTTGGGAGGATTTATGGAAAGCTTCACTGTCAGTCAGATGTGTCGATTCTGTATGGTCACGAGGGAGGAAATCAATCACCAAGAACCAAAGAAAATCACGACAGACATGTGTTAGATGTATTGCAGCAGTCTACCAAGGCTAAGTGTGGAAATAATCTATGATTATGAAAGATAATTGTGGATTATTATTAATGATATAGTAATGTACTTTGTCATCTGTCCTGTTGGAGAATACATGTCCCTTTAAGTTGAGTCTAGCAGGCCATATTAGACCCCCTGGTGAGGTAGCTGCTTCAAAGGGCCCCTTGCATACCAAGCGGGGGAAGGTTGTGAGATAAGAAACAATAGGTGGACAGGGCAGAAGGCCAGAGCTAGCCGGCCCTTGTGTGATGTGTAACAAGAGACAGGACCAAGCGCAAAGCCTTGTGGGTAACCAGAACGTCCTGTTGCTTAAAGATCTGCCCTAAAGGCGGACCTTATGTGTAAAGTTGATATAATAGCTTGTCTTGGGACAAAGCTTTTAGATTCGATGAGCTGTGCTAGGATATGGGACCTAGTACAGGTTGCTAACAACTTGGCGAGAGAATGGATGGACTAAAGTAAGTGAGAATTAACTATGTAACGATTATAACTCTGATGTGTTCATAATGGGATGAGGATTCACGTCATTTAATATTGTTGTTCTCTGTGTTTTGTTTTCTTACAGGTTTAATAACCTAACCGGTCTGTCTAAGTGATGTAACTAACGTCTGTTTATACCTAGCCTGACGCTGACTTAATGAACCAGCGCCAGGTCTATCTGTAACTGACCATGTAACTTATGTATTCGATTTATGTATTATGTGTGATTTAGTGAATAAATATCTAAAAGACAACTGATTTGAGTGATTAGCTTAGAACACCAACCTCTCTCGAACCCTTTCAATGGGTCTAGCGATTGTAGCTTAGCTGCATCAAACGCAGAAAGTGCGATTTGCTACAAAATTGAACAGTTATTAAACTTTAGAGTCTCTTATAGAAGAGACATCTATCAGTTTTAAGTTTAATTACAAGTTATTAAACTCTAGTAGTCTCCGGAGGAGACTTTCCTACTACGTTTAAGCGGCCTTTAATAAGGTCTCTGTGTTATACAGATGTATAACACAGTTATTAAACTCTAGCAGTCCCCGGAGGGGACTTCTTTAAGTTTCAGCGTTAAAGTACGCAGATATTAAGCTATAGAGTCTCTTAAAGAGAGACATCTATGAGTTTAAGTGGATTAGCCGTGTTATACAGGGGTACAACACAGTAATTAAAACACTAGTTTGTCTGAGAGGGACAACTAGTTTGAAGATTAATTACATAGTCATTAAACAAAGTTTAAGTGTTACACAGTAATTAAACCACTAGTGTGTCTGAGAGGGACAACAAGTTGTGTGTATTGGTTACATAGTCATTAAACAGAGTTTAAATGTTACAGAGTAATTAAACAATTATAAACCCGTGGTAGTATTGGCCATAGAAGCGGATGAACCTGAGAAAAGGTCCCGTGCTAGCCTCTGTAATTCTAGGAAAGAGAGAGGCCTTGGAAGCGGATGTTATGCATGTTATATAAAGAATAACAAACTCCTATAGCCATAGGTCTTTAAGATGAGACGTGTGTTGTAATAAGGGTTAAAATAGGTTAATAGCACTAACACTGGAGTAATGAACTAGTGGTAGAGTGAAAATCAGCAACTGAAGGGAGTCGTCAGATCCACGGAGGCGAAGGGGACAAACGGAGCAGCTTGCGGCCTACAAAGAGGACCGAGGCATTGAGACTGTACGTGCCTACGAGGAACCGCCGGGAGAGAGACTATCACTATCAGGTTGCTATGAATGAAACAAAGCCCCACAGTTTGTGAAGACCGTGGAGAACAAAAACTGTAGATTGTGAAACGCTGCGTGCTAAGAATAAGGAGCTGAGGGAGAAGCTAGGAGCTAACCACAGGTTATGTAGCTAGGCTACCGTTAAAAGTTTGATTAGCGTACCAATAAGGGGGTTTAGAAAGCTAACAGTCCTGAGAGCTACTCTTAGTGTCGCTAGCTCACAGTGCTAACAGATCTATTGTCTAGCATAAAGTGCTAGCTGCTAGCTAACTGCCACTGTTGGGTGGTGGGGGAGTGAAATTAGCATTGTCTTTGTTCACTTACAAGACAGTGCTAGCTAACCGCCAAATTCTAACACGCCTTGAGAGGAGAAGTAGTTAGGTTTGGTTAATAATCTAATCATAGATGCTTGCTTTAAGCTGATTAGACAAACCTTAAAATAGTATTCATGGTTTAACTAGGCTGTATGAGAGACCAGACACTGCAATATAGCTAAAAATTAGACTAAATGACAGTGTTTAGGGGGTGATCTTATAATCGGGAGTTAAAGGCCATTGTTTACTGATAAGGGGTGGGGGAGGTTTTTCTACCACTAGTGTAATACCATGTTGAACCAGACTTTATGATTGACTAAAACTGTGAGCAACTAGATGATTAGTTACGATAGCAGTGGATTAAGTCATCATTGTGGGTTAAATGCTATTATTTACTTTGGTAGAGCTAAATAAATCCTGCCAGTATTAATTAACAAAATAACTAAATGTGAATAGACCATTAACAGGCTTCTTGCATAGAATGCTACAGGGTGGGTGCTATTACAGGTTAAACACAGTGTTAATTAATTATTGTTGTTATGAGCTAAAGGCTGAACAACACTACTACTTGCTAAAAGAACTGACGATTGCTTTCACAGCCTATTGAATTAAGACTAACTAAAAAGGCCTACCTAAAGCCTATAGCCAAGCAGGAGAGGTTAAAAAGGGGAACATGGCAGAGTTAAGGAAAAGGTTGAGAGCAGCACAGTCAGAATTGGAGGTGGAAGAAATAGCGGCAGACTATCGGAGCAATAGGCCACCGCTTGATGAATATGGCTCAGAAGAGCTCCCAAAGTGTATGGCAGCTCAGGCAGTCTTGATGGAAAAAGCTCAGTATATGGCCAATATCCTTCGTGATCTACCGACAGAAGAGATAAGTCCAGCGTTACATTGGTTCAGAGACGAATGTTTTAAAGTACTCGAAATGACTTTAAATTCTGTGCGAAGAGCCCGTCGTCCTGCCGACAAATCTGAGATACGCAACATAAAAGAGGCCTGTAAGCAGGTCTGGGTTGAGGCGGAACATGCGATCCAGGAAGAATATGGGTCCCGCTTCACACAGCCCGAATTGTGTGAATCCCCTGCTGTGAGGGAAGAGCAAATGACCTCCCCCACAGAGATAGCAGCAAAGCCGGTTGTGCCTGGAGAGGGGGTTGGAATCACCAGTCCTACAGATGAGCCGGTCGTAAAGGACAGAGCAGCTGGAGGAGGTGAGGATGTCACCAGTCCTACAGATAAGCCGGTCGCTGCAAAGGGGGGTCGGAATGTCACACCTACAGCCGGATCAACTGGGCCAGCAGTGCTCAGAGTCCCAGATGGCATCACTACTGCACCAGGAGACGACGCTGAGAAGGTTCCAGAGGGAGCCGTGCTAGGAGCCGACATCGCAGATGAGCAGGCGGCCAGCAGAGCAGTCTCGATGGACAACGCGGCGGAGGGAGTGCCATCAGAGGTCGAACCAGGCGTTGCTGTTCCTGCAGACGAAGCTGCGAACGCAGAGACCCCACTCTACGCTGCAGAGGGAGGTGAGAAAGTTACTCCCACTGTGCAAGCGGCTGAACCAGAAGCTGCTACTGCTCCAGAAGACGACGCTGAGAAGGTTCCAGAGGGAGTCAACGTCGCAGAGGAGTCGGCGGCCGAGGAGGGAGTGCCATCGGAGGTCGAACCAGCTCCTGGAGACAAGGCCACGGGTGACGTGGTGGTCGAGGCGGAGGCGTCAATCGTGACAGTCACGGAGGAGGACCCACTCAACGCAGAGGGATACCATCCACCAGAGGCCGCAGGAGAGGCGCCGGCGAGAGCATCAGAGGACGTCGCCACCGAACCATTCAATGCAGAGGGGTGCCAGCCACTGGATGTCGCTACTGGAGAAGCTGCACCAGGAGAGGCACCGTCGGAGGTGTCAGCCACAACAGCTGTCATGGAGGACCGTCCAGAGGGTGCCGCTACGACGGACGTCGACACCAGCCCACTCAAGATGGAGGGGAAGCACACCACTACGCCAGGGCGGAGAGCCATTGCCAGTCAGCCGGGAGGTCCTTTGAAGCCTGCGGCTAACAAAGGTGGCAGGCGACCAGCTAAAAGCGTCCTGGTGGCATCCGAGAAGGGCGGCGTTCGCCCCAAGCCTGCGTGTCACAAAGGTGGCAGGCGAGCAGCTAAAAGCAGACTGGTGGCGTTCGAGAAGGGCGGCGTTTACCCCAAGCCCGGCAGGCCTGGGAGCAGGCGACAAGCCAAATCCGCGTGTCACAAAGGTGGCAGGCCTGGGAGCAGGCGACAAGCCAAAGGCAGACCAGAGTCTGTCCGAGATCGGGGGCTGGGCGCCAACCCAGCAACCCCAAAACCACTCAGAAGGAAGTCTGAGTGGGTGTGGCCTGACATGCGAGCGCCCGCTCGGAAAAAGAGAGGCAGGGTGCTACGTCAGGTCACTTCAGTTCTTACCGCCAGGATCCAGGCAGAGAGAATGCTTCGTCCTGGTGGGGCTGGAATAATTAGAAAAAAGAAGGTGAAGATAAAAGATAAGCCTTCTTCACCCTCTGCGGAGGAAAGCAAAGTCCCACGCTCTTTCTTGGCAGCGGCCAAGAAAAGCCCGCAGCTGGGTGCTGCTGGAAAAGCAGTCCCACTGGCGGTTGGTGGTGCCAGCGACGTGACACTGGCGAACGAACTGACACTTGCGCTGCCACCCTCAAAGTAAGGGAGCAGTGCGGACGAGAAGCGAAAAGACGCCATGCGAGGTGTCTAAAAAATCGAAATGTCTTATTTGAGCGACTGTTTACATAGGAATTTCGAAATACATTTTGTAAATGAATGTATCATTTCTAGGATTTACAATATTACCACAGAAGAAATAACTTAACGCATAATGAAATGTATTAAGCTACTTGTAACTTCCAAAACGTCCAAAATGCAAACAATGGTTGGAAAATTCTTCCGCCCAACAAAATGTATTCTTTACTGATGTTTGACTCATGATCTGAGTAACCAAACCGTTTGAATTATTATTTGTTGATTGTATAAGAAGCATTTTTGTATGTGTGCTTGAAGTTTAAGTTAAGGTTTCTTAAGGTGAAATTGTAGATCAACTATTTTAATAATCTTTTAACCCTTTTGCCCAAATTGCAATGTCAGTTACCATGGCAAAATGCCCTAAAATAGGACATTGACTTAGTGGTAGGAGAGAAGAAAAGACAAGACACGTGGGTGTCAAACAAATGGGCCCTGGAGGGTTCATGCGTAAATGTAGATAATAACTACAATTAAAGTTAATTTGTCCTGGGATTTAGGAAAAATCTCAGGGATAAACTAGTGCAAAAGAATTGTTGCTAAATTAAATTGGTCATGATTTACTGTGAAGTAAAGTCAATTTGAGATCAAATATTAGCCACAATGTCCAAAAAGTATTTCAAACAAATTGAACATTAAGTTGAACTGTTAATTGTTTCAGTGTATGGGTTTGGAGCCACTTAGAGACAATGTGTGAGCCATACTAAACAATTGTTTTACCGAGCCGTTATCTAAAGAGCCAAAAAGCTCACGAGGAATGTTTTGTGTGTGTCCTGGATCCTAGATCAGACACACAGGTGGCAGGTGTGGAAATAATCTATGATTATGAAAGATAATTGTGGATTATTATTAATGATATAGTAATGTACTTTGTCATCTGTCCTGTTGGAGAATACATGTCCCTTTAAGTTGAGTCTAGCAGGCCATATTAGACCCCCTGGTGAGGTAGCTGCTTCAAAGGGCCCCTTGCATACCAAGCGGGGGAAGGTTGTGAGATAAGAAACAATAGGTGGACAGGGCAGAAGGCCAGAGCTAGCCGGCCCTTGTGTGATGTGTAACAAGAGACAGGACCAAGCGCAAAGCCTTGTGGGTAACCAGAACGTCCTGTTGCTTAAAGATCTGCCCTAAAGGCGGACCTTATGTGTAAAGTTGATATAATAGCTTGTCTTGGGAGAAAGCTTTTAGATTCGATGAGCTGTGCTAGGATATGGGACCTAGTACAGGTTGCTAACAACTTGGCGAGAGAATGGATGGACTAAAGTAAGTGAGAATTAACTATGTAACGATTATAACTCTGATGTGTTCATAATGGGATGAGGATTCACGTCATTTAATATTGTTGTTCTCTGTGTTTTGTTTTCTTACAGGTTTAATAACCTAACCGGTCTGTCTAAGTGATGTAACTAACGTCTGTTTATACCTAGCCTGACGCTGACTTAATGAACCAGCGCCAGGTCTATCTGTAACTGACCATGTAACTTATGTATTCGATTTATGTATTATGTGTGATTTAGTGAATAAATATCTAAAAGACAACTGATTTGAGTGATTAGCTTAGAACACCAACCTCTCTCGAACCCTTTCAATGGGTCTAGCGATTGTAGCTTAGCTGCATCAAACGCAGAAAGTGCGATTTGCTACAAAATTGAACACTAAGGCTAGAGAATCTGGTGTAAAAGGAAGCTGTTGTCTTAGTGACAGCTTAGAACATTTCCATGTCATTGAAGGTTTCGCCCCCGACCTTTTGCATGATCTTCTTAAGGGTATTGTTCCTGTTGAATTGGCTTTGGGCCTGACTGCACTGATATCTAAGGGATACTTCTCACTAGATACCCTGAATGTGGCTATTAAACGGTTTCCATACACGTTTTCAGATAGAACAAATCAACCCCAGCCCATAAAAAGAACATTTTCCTCAAATGGAACAATTGGAGGAAATGGACATGAAAATTGGGCACTTATCCGTGTTCTGCCACTACTGATTGGTCATCACATACCAGAAAGGGGATGAAACTTGGGAGGTGTTGATGAACTTAAAAGACATAGTGGAATTGTCACTGTCTACTAGCTTTACAGAAGAGTCTGTGACTGTGTGCTATCTCGATTGCAAAATCTCAGAACACAGAACTGTTTCAGAAAGTTTTCCCCAATGAAAGATTAAGGCCAAAGCACTGCCAGATTTGTCAAGCCATCCGTTGAAATTAACAAAGTTAAGTCTGTGATGGTTGCTTCATTCCCTGAAAATGTGCAGAGCTATCTCTATGACAAGAATGTCCAGAATTTGGCTCTTGCTCAGGGAGTCCAGATTTCAGACAAATAGCTACGATTGTGGTGATCAATACTGACATAGTATTTGTCTGCAGAAATATGACCTCATGGTATGATGAACATCTTAGAGCATTTGAGCTTGTAGTTAGTTAGAGGCAAACAATTTGTTACACTTAAACGGTATATATTATGCTCATAGTATAGGCAGCTGTGGAAAAGGGGGTGAATCTAGGATAATTAATTATCCTAGAACTTAATTGTTTTGGAGATGTGATGTGACAGGATGTTTTATTTTATTTACAAACAAAAAAGTGCTCTTTATGTTCTGCAGTTCAGTATCAAAACTTTTGTTTGAGCTAAAGTTTTATAAGTTTTCTGACATGATTACACTAAAAGACAGTATTGTTTAGCGAGATGTTGTTTTCCCCTCTCCTCTGTTCTATCCATCCTCCTCATAGAAGACAGCTCAGTGTCTCCCCTTGGTCCTCTCCTCTCCTTCTATTCTATCCATCCTCTCCTCTCCTCATAGAAGACAGTGTCTCCCCTTGGTCCTCTCCTCTCCTTCTATTCTATCCATCCTCTCCTCTCCTCATAGAAGTCAGTGTCTCCCCCCTCTCCTCTCCTTCTATTCTATCCATCCTCTCCTCTCCTCATAGAAGACAGTGTCTCCCCCCTCTCCTCTCCTTCTATTCTATCCATCCTCTCCTCGGGGGGGGGGGGGGGGGGGGGGGGTGGAACATGCACGTACAGCACCTTAGTTGTTTTTGTAATGCGACAGGATGTTATTCTATTTACATTTATTATTTACAATTGTGCACTTTGTTCAAGCTAAAGTTGTATATGTTTTACAATTTTAAACTGACATGTTTAGTGTTTACAGTACAAGACAGTATTGTTTCAGACAGATGTTTACTGTACAAGACAGTATTGTTTACAGACAGATGTTTACCGTACAAAACGGTATTGTTCAGAGACAGAAGGCTGTACATTTGAGACAAAATGGAGAAGACAGTCATCAGCTAAAATGTCTTACAAATGTATTGTTCAACACAAATCTGTCTAATATGTTGGTTCAACCTTGTTCAAAAGCTCTTTTATACCTTCTGTGACGATCCGTAGGGAGCCACCGTCATTTTCTATTGTCACTCAAATAAAACACGCACACCCATATACACACTACTCCGTTGAATCAGCCACGGGAAAATGCTCACTCACCCGCAGCAAATCAACGTGCAGCCTGACGTCTTTTTATGAATGGAGGAGGAGTGAGTAGAGGTGTGTGGAGAGAAGGAGGAAGTGTGGGTCCACACCACGGAGCTGTTTAGCCTGACCTTGTTTTAGTTAGCTGCCAGTTTAAGTTACTTTTGCGTTTACGCTATGGAATACCTTCTGCAGTCCTTCCCAGAGGTCTCCACAGTCCCCGCATCTGAAGACAAAGGCTAACTGCAGCATCGCTAAGCTTCACTGAGTGCTGTTGTTTGTTTGCTAAAGGAACGGAAACCAAACGGCATCGGCCAAATTCCGGTCAGGATTCCCTGGAGGGGAGTCACAGGTCGGTCACAAATCTGTTTGTCTAAGAAGAGGAATTCCGAATTATTATTTGATTTAAACTCTTTTTGGGAGTTATTTTTGGGGAATTATTATTTTGATTTTGGTATTATTATTTTGATTTTGGTACAGAGTACCTTAAAGGGATTTTGATGAGTTTGGGTTTTGCTTTGTGGGAAGTGAAAACCTGAAGTGGATTTCTTTGAAAAACGGATTACTCTTGACTGTGATTGAATTCCCTTGCTCCCCTGACTTTGAATACAAAAAAAAGACCTCAACTGAAATTCTCTGTGTTGTGTCTACTTATTATTACTTTTGTGAACAGTGTTTTCCCTGTGTGCATTCAAGGTTTCTGATACTTAACATTGGTTTATGGTTTACTTCTGAGTTGCAAGGGTTCATGAGATGGTTTTGACTAGATACATGCACCCTTTGTAGCGTTTGAGTTTTGCTTAATTGTTATTATTCAAGTTTATTAAATTACTATTGTCAGGTCCGCCCTGACTGGCACCCCAGCAACCACAAAGAAAGGTACCATTTTCAAACCGCTACACTTCTGAGCTTGTCTACTTTTGTGTGACACTGTATGATGATGAAGTGGGGCATTCATCATTTACTAAATCATAAATGTCAACATGGAGATGGTTCTGCCTGGTGCTCATGACATTGGACAATAAATGTTGAATCAACCCAGTGAGTGTCCTCAATGCATTGTTTTGGGGATTGTTATTATATTGTTTAAGTGTTATATAGT
The DNA here is from genome assembly GCF_963454915.1 of Gymnoscopelus microlampas. Taxonomy (NCBI): domain Eukaryota; kingdom Metazoa; phylum Chordata; class Actinopteri; order Myctophiformes; family Myctophidae; genus Gymnoscopelus; species Gymnoscopelus microlampas. The sequence continues at coordinate 46,754,123 of NC_139959.1, read as the reverse complement.
ATAATTTTCAGTTAAAGGAAATTGAATTAAACATTGCATTTAAGTTATAGAATTCTCAGTTCAAGGTCATTTATTTACTACACTAAAAATAAACTATAGGTACTGCTTACTCAGAATAAACAGGTTTTATAGTGCTGCACACTCAAAATAAACTAGTACTGCTTACTCAGAATAAACAGGTTTTATAGTGCTGCACACCCAAAATAAACTAGTACTGCTTACTCAGAATAAACAGGTTTCATAGTGCTGCACACTCAAAATAAACTAGTACTGCTTACTCAGAATAAACAGGTTTTATAGTGCTGCACACCCAAAATAAACTAGTACTGCTTACTCAGAATAAACAGGTTTTATAGTGCTGCACACCCAAAATAAACTAGTACTGCTTACTCAGAATAAACAGGTTTTATAGTGCTGCACACCCAAAATAAACTAGTACTGCTTACTCAGAATAAACAGGTTTTATAGTGCTGCACACCCAAAATAAACTAGTACTGCTTACTCAGAATAAACAGGTTGTATAGTGCTGCACACTCAAAATAAACTAGTACTGCTTACTCAGAATGAACAGGTTTTATAGTGCTGCACACCCAAAATAAACTAGTACTGCTTACTCAGAATAAACAGGTTTTATAGTGCTGCACACCCAAAATAAACTAGTACTGCTTACTCAGAATAAACAGGTTTTATAGTGCTGCACACCCAAAATAAACTAGTACTGCTTACTCAGAATAAACAGGTTTTATAGTGCTGCACACCCAAAATAAACTAGTACTGCTTACTCAGAATAAACAGGTTTTATAGTGCTGCACACCCAAAATAAACTAGTACTGCTTACTCAGAATTAACAGGTTTTATAGTGCTGCACACCCAAAATAAACTAGTACTGCTTACTCAGAATAAACAGGTTTTATAGTGCTGCACACCCAAAATAAACTAGTACTGCTTACTCAGAATAAACAGGTTTTATAGTGCTGCACACCCAAAATAAACTAGTACTGCTTACTCAGAATAAACAGGTTTTATAGTGCTGCACACTCAAAATAAACTAGTACTGCTTACTCAGAATAAACAGGTTTTATAGTGCTGCACACCCAAAATAAACTAGTACTGCTTACTCAGAATAAACAGGTTTTATAGTGCTGCACACTCAAAATAAACTAGTACTGCTTACTCAGAATAAACAGGTTTTATAGTGCTGCACACCCAAAATAAACTAGTACTGCTTACTCAGAATAAACAGGTTTTATAGTGCTGCACACCCAAAATAAACTAGTACTGCTTACTCAGAATAAACAGGTTTTATAGTGCTGCACACTCAAAATAAACTAGTACTGCTTACTCAGAATAAACAGGTTTTATAGTGCTGCACACCCAAAATAAACTAGTACTGCTTACTCAGAATAAACAGGTTTTATAGTGCTGCACACCCAAACTAAACTAGTACTGCTTACTCAGAATAAACAGGTTTTATAGTGCTGCACACCCAAAATAAACTAGTACTGCTTACTCAGAATAAACAGGTTTTATAGTGCTGCACACCCAAAATAAACTAGTACTGCTTACTCAGAATAAACAGGTTTTATAGTGCTGCACACCCAAAATAAACTAGTACTGCTTACTCAGAATAAACAGGTTTTATAGTGCTGCACACTCAAAATAAACTAGTACTGCTTACTCAGAATAAACAGGTTTTATAGTGCTGCACACCCAAAATAAACTAGTACTGCTTACTCAGAATAAACAGGTTTTATAGTGCTGCACACCCAAAATAAACTAGTACTGCTTACTCAGAATAAACAGGTTTTATAGTGCTGCACACCCAAAATAAACTAGTACTGCTTACTCAGAATAAACAGGTTTCATAGTGCTGCACACCCAAAATAAACTAGTACTGCTTACTCAGAATAAACAGGTTTTATAGTGCTGCACACCCAAAATAAACTAGTCCTGCTTACTCAGAATAAACAGGTTTTATAGTGCTGCACACCCAAAATAAACTAGTACTGCTTACTCAGAATAAACAGGTTTTATAGTGCTGCACACCCAAAATAAACTAGTACTGCTTACTCAGAATAAACAGGTTTTATAGTGCTGCACACCCAAAATAAACTAGTACTGCTGCTGCAATACGGAAGATACGGCTACTTCTGAGGGCCCGTACATAATTATAACATCCGTGGCCATGGGGTACAAACTGTGTTTGAAATATGAACGTAGATGTAGGTTCCAAAAAAGGCGGAAAAAATATATAAAGTAATAAAGGCGGGAAAAAAGTAAATATAAAGTAATATTACTCACCTCAGACAAAAGACGACGAAATGAAAGTAGATCAGTGATATAATATGAAGCGACATCAAGTAGAACACTTTCCATAGTAATCTCTCATCGGACGGAGAGACGTAGCATCCGCACGATAACATGAGAAGTGATACGAGCAGCGCAGGAGGCGTGGATTTAAGGGGAGGGACGAAGTCGGCAAGGGCTGTGATTGGTCTGACAAGCAGACATGCGTACATGCGAGAGGGCACGCCCGGGCCCGGGCCCGCTGCAGCCAGCGTTGCCAGACTGTGGGAGAGAATCGAGCGACCCGGTCTGGGAAAACAAAGCCCAAAAGAAGCGACTGTGTGGACTATATGGGCCACGCGAGCCCCAACGGATGGTCTCTTTGTGCTGGTTGGGACCCAATAACGTTTAGATTTGATGTTTTATGAGCTTTTGATGACATCAAGCCGTGGATTTTTACATCTCCGTCGCAGCCTTCCGTTACGGCCAGCGTTGCCAGGTTTGGGAGTGAAACGAGCGGCTGGCCTTTTAAACCTACTGTTTACATCGTCAGTATGAAAACAGCAGATCCACTGGTGAGAGCATAGTCAGACAGCAGCAGCAGACAGGTAAAGGTGCCTTTTATTTTCCACAGAACGTCACAAAACGGCACTTAACACATTGTGTAACATTGTGTGTTTGAACTGACAGATGTTTCTTTTTTTTATATGACCAAGGGATGCTATGCTAACGTTGTAAACAGACGTTTAAATGGCTCCAATTGCGCTAATAGGACATAATCATTGATCAGTATATACTCCCTAGTCCCTAAGGAAGACGATGTTATGTTTAATATGATTTTAAATATACATTTAGCTTAGTTTAAGGCTCTTATTTGTTGAAAGGAGGAGATGCTAGCGAAATTAGCGCGTTAGCGTCATTTATTGAGGGGTTTAAAGGCTGTATGGGACCGTTTATAACACTGTAAAGATAACGGTTGTGTGCTCAGATAACCTGGTGAGCTGATGAATGGACAGTGGATTCATTGTTAGATCAATCTGGGATGTTATGAGTGTGTATTGGGCTGACTGTAACTGCTGTTTTCATATAGCTGCTGCTGCAGGCTTTATAGTGGGCTGAAAGCTGCTTAAAGCTAACAAACAGTCATATCTAGTCCCCGATTTTATATTTCATATTATTTATAATATATTTTAGCTTGGTTATTATATAGCAGTTTGAGGGAAAGAGCTCTAGCTCCGTGTTTGTACTGTTATTTAACATGACAGTTTAATATTTTGTGGTCATGGGTCAATGTGTGTTGTTGGTCAACACATGTTTACCTCCATCTGGGGTGTGTGGGGGGTTCTGTAAACCGCTCAGTGTAACATGCATGATATATATTATACTGCTAAATGAGGAGAAATCTAATTAGTGATGGACTGTTTCAGACAATGTAATGTATTGTAGATGTTGATTCTAATCACTGTATCTGATCTGTTTGTGTATGTCTAGGCCCCCATGCTCTTGTTTATTGTACATAGGGCACTGAGAGTGTACAAATGGAATCAAATGGACCCTCAGGGGTCCATTTGGTTCCATTTGTACACTCTGGGAGATAGGATTTTGTAATATAGATTGAGGTCCCAGAGATATAGAAAATGTTATCAAATGGGGGTCTTTGGTCTAATGCATATCAAACTGGGGGTCCTTGAAATTAAAAGGTTTGAGGTTCACTGTGACAGGGGATACTGTGTGTTCCTATTTGAGACAGTTATGTATGCAAATATTCCAAAACACTTCATTAATGTTTTTAAATAGCTGATCTACAAGCTTGTAGATTGGCTTGTAATCAGCCGATTTGTGTTTTTACACCGGCTATTCAGCCCTTTTTTAATATTTTCTGTTTTCACATGCAAGTAAGACATGGTGGTGTGTCACAAAGCCAACAAGCACTGGTAGTAGTACTTCTAGCGTCTGCTGGATCCAGGGTGCAACTCCCTGCAGTGCTGTGTACCCTGCTGAGTGTGTCACCTTTGTCCTGTTGTATGATTACATGAAATGTTATTAATGAGTTAAGAAATTAACAATTTCACTGAAACTGTTGACAACTGTGTGTATTGGCTGTGTTCAGAATCAAATCAGCTCACCTGAAACCCACTTCTTATGTTTTCTTGTAAACACACGTTTACACCTGTAGGCTACTACAACATCACTGAAGATGCTGATGGTGCCATTTAGCCTTTTTGTTGTATTATAATATCTGAATGAATATCTGAAGCGCTATGAGCTTGTAGATCTGCTATTTTTTTTGAATAGCCGAATAAATCTTAAGTGACACAGATGCGTTCCCTGTCCTAATGGGTTAAACAACTAGAAAAGACAAGTCTTAACAAAATGTTTTGATCAAATAATAACATTGGATTTGCTTCAAGGCGTTGTCCTCTTCTTTTAACCCCCTCCACCACTTCTACCAGGCGCCTGCTTGAAGTGGTCAGAGATGGCAGCGCTGACCAGGTTCTCCATTGTCTCTCTGAATGTCTTCTGAACGGCTTCTGCAGTCAAAACAATGACGAATAACTCTCAGGCTGACAGTAGACATTACAGAGGTTATCTAGTATATGTCAGTCACACGTTTACAACGTGAATAAGCAATCAACAAATAACTAGCACTGACAAAGTTATTTTTACCGTTGATGACAGATAGAAGGCAGTGCTTTTGAAAGCTGTCTCCTGCTGTCCATGCAAGTAGAAAGGACTCATCAGGGCATTGGTGAAAAGTCTGAAACAAAAAGAAAACGCAACGCTAAATTGCAAAAAGAAAAACGGCACACTCTGCCAACCTGCAATGAAGACAATTATGTTGATATGAAACAGAAATAATACACTAACACGTAAGTGTTAAAAAAGTGATAAATAATACTTTTCTCCGACATGGGAAACTGAAAGAAACAAACCATGTGACAGTCTGCCTGTGAATTTGAGGCTATACTTTGGCTGGTGCAGATCTTAATTTTCAAGTTCAACATCATTATCTCTCCCCAATGAAATCTTTGCCAGAGTAAGATGACTTCCAAACTTTATCAAAATGTACCTTTTGGAATCCTGTGACTTTCTCCTGGGAGTTCTGATAAGATTTCCTGTTGGTGAAAGACAAGGTAATTAGGCTACATGTCATACTTGCAACATCACCATTGAGGATTACTGTTATAGTCAATTGAAAGGTGGAGTAGAGTCAAGACATTTTCTTGGCCCAGATTACGGCTTCACTGTAGGGGAGAGATTGCAACCCATTTTGCTCACTGCTACAATCAATTGAAAGTTACCTTGTGTAGTTCAGGATCTGACTTGGACCGGTGTGTAGCTTCAATATTCTGTATTCAATATTCGGTCGGAAAGCCGTCGCAGAGCGGAGAATCGCGGCCACATCATGTTGCAGAGCCTTTCACACACAGCGAGCATTATCTCGCAGATCAAAGGCAGATCTGCGTCAGGTCGGGAGGTTTTGTCGGCGAGCGCCAAAAAAGGTCGGCGACAGCAATATCGGACCTAATGTCCTGCAGTGTGTACCTGGCCTTAAGTATGTCTCAAGTAAAAGTATCAATACTGCAACCTCTGTTACAAGTAAAAGTCCGGAATTCAAAAAGAATTTGAGTAAAAGTACAAAAGTATTAGTATCAAAATGTACTTCCAAGTACCAAAAGTAAAAGTACTAAAATGTTGGAAAATAGCCAATCTAAAAAACGTGTCGCGCTGCGACACGTGTAGATAGGCTATTTTCAAATAGCCGAGGCATAAGGGCTAAAGTGGTTAAAGGGGAAATCCACCCCTTTTCAATATTTAACTATGTCATTAATATAGCATAAAGGAGTTGTGTGGAAATAAGAAAAAAGTTCCCCCCTTTCTGTGTTGCCTTGAACTGGAGGATTGATTGTGGGTTCAACATTGCAAATTACACCATGATGACTCATCATGGTGTAATTTGCAATTACACCATAACATGCATTCCCTTTAATGCATGTTTTATGATGTAATCATTTATATCTGAAAAGTAACTAAAGTTTTCAAATAATTGTAGTGGAGTAAAAGTACAATATTGGCCTCTGAGATGTAGTGGAGTAGAAGGAAAAGTACTGCAAATTGGAAATAGTCCAGTCAAGTAAAAGTTCCTCAAAATTAGTACTTGAGTAAATGCACTTAGTTACTTTACACCACTGTTATCATTATCATGTCGCTGCTGTTCTAAATACAGCAGACAGGTTGAAGAAATCACAGATTGAAGCTTTAAGCTTCATGTTTATGGAAGATACTAAACATGTATTCTATTACTAGTTTGATCACTTCAAACCAGCGGTGGAAAGTAACTAAGCACATTTACTTGAGTACTGTACTTAAAATCAATGTTCAGGTATTTTTTACTTTACTGGAGTATTTCCAATTGTCAGTACTTCTACTCCACTACATCTCAGAGGCAAATATTGTACTTTTTCTCCACTACAATTATCTGAAAACTTGAGTTACTTTGCATATATATAGCATTACATTATATAAACATGTATTAACCACTTCAGCCCTATTTTATACATAGGCTATTTGAAAATAGCAGATCTACAATCTCACAACGCGTCGCATCGTGACACATGGTGAGCTGGAAGATCGGCTATTTTCAAACATTTGAGTACTTTTACTTTTGATACTTTAGGTATGTTTTGATGGCAATACTTTTGTTACATGCATTCCCCAATATCAACAAGTCACAAGTCAAGCCCCTCGTCCCCAAAGTCTACCTCAAGCTGCAACAAGCGCAACGCCCCGGCCCCAAGAGCAGAACACTCTTGAATTTGTCAAAGTGCTAGCAGAAGCTATAAGTGCCGATCGTCTTCCAACGCCAGAGCCTGCGGTATTCACCGGAGATCCTTTGAGATACAAAGACTGGCGACTGTCTTTCAAGACGTTAATTGACAAGAAAAACATTCCAAAGAACGAAAAACTGTATTACCTGAGAAAGTACCTAGGTGGTGCTGCTGCACAGAAAGCAGTTGAAGGTTTCTTCCTACTGGGTACAGAAGAAGCATATGACACAGCCTGGCAGCTGTTAGAAGAACGGTTTGGAAACCTATTCCTGATTGGAAAGCCCTTCACAGACAAGCTGCATGCTTGGCCAAAAATAAGCCTTAAAGATGGCCAGGAGCTAAGAGAATTGTCTGACTTCCTCAAGGGCTGCCAAGCTGCAATGCCCCACATTAAGGTCCTGCATGGAGCAGGACTTACCTGAGAAGAAGAGAAGCTCAGTCTTGGGTTCAGCTTGAGGTGGTGAGAAGACAGGACATCCACTGTGAGATGTCAGCCAGACATGCAGCGATGCTCTCTTCAACCTGAGTGGCAGGAGGTGGAGAGAGAAACAGTTCAGTGTTTACCGGTGGTGTAAAGTAACTAAGTACATGTACTCAAGTACTGCACTAATGAATAAACATCTGTTAAAAGGATATCCATCGTGGTCCTTTTTTGTAGTGTGTGTGTGTGTGTGTGTGTGTGTGTGTGTGTGTGTGTGTGTGTGTGTGTGTGTGTGTGTGTGTGTTGGGAGGAGAGCAGATCATTATTACAAAAAAATAAAATCAATTTAATATTTACTTGAGTAAAAGTACATAAGTATTGGTATCAAAATGTATTTAAGTACCAAAAGTAGTAATAATAATAAATAAATAATAATAAAACTTTATTTGTATAGCACCTTTCATGACATGAAATGCAGCGCAAAGTGCTTTACATTAAGTATTCATTATGTTTTAAAATGTATAAATAATGAATTAATCTTTTGAAAATAGCCGATCTACAAGCTCACAATGCGACGCATTAGTAAATGTACTTTACCAGTTACTACAAGTTTGATGGAGATGATGGATCTATTTTTTGTAAATAATAGATATCCATATATATCTGTGTTGCTATGGATGGAGTGAAGTTATAGTGCTGAATCCAACCAGTTACAGCAAGGGTTCCCAAACCTTTCAGGCAGCGACCCCCCAAAATAATCAATAATCAATTTGAACTGCAGGCCCCCCAACCTGACAAGCACTTGGAAGTGTAGGCATTACATTTCTTTTGACTCGGTTCCACAGATTAATATTGTGAAAATGGCCGATCTACAAGCCTCGCATTGTGAGGCCAATTTGGTATTAAAAAGGTCTTAAAAATGATTAAATTGTAACTAAATGTGCAGATACCCATACACTTATACTGTATGTTGGTGTGTTTACTGCTGAGTGAGAAATCATGTTGCACCTTAAGCTAACCATCTGGGGACCCCCCAAAATAATTTAGGGACCCCCCTGGGGGTCCCGACCCCAAGTTTGTGAACCACAGAGTTACAGGATGGTTCCTTTAACCATCAAGGCCATCAAACACGCTTAAAATCCTGAGTGTTCATTTAACTAGAGACTGAGAGTATGCAAAAAAACTTGAGTTTTGCATTTCCACCACCAGCCCAAAAAGATTTACAAACCCACCAAACAAAGAATGAATCAAAACTCCATTCATTTAATGGGTGATAGATACCTAAAAAAAAACATACATTTAAATGATCCATTTTAAAACTCAAACAGACTTATATCACACTGTTATAATGTTTACCCACTTGGGAGATCAATATTAATTTAATCTCTGTGAATCTCCTCTCCCAGGCAGCCTACCAAAGTCAATTCATCAATGCAAAAGCATTATTGTATTGGAGCTCCGACATTTTCAGCCCTGGTGCCAATGCACACAAACTAGGACTCGTTCCAACAGCATATGCAAAGGAGGCCAAGGTACACCATGGCACGCGCACACACACACACACACACACACACACACACACACACACACACACACACACACACACACACACACACACACACACACACACACACACACACACACACACACACAAGCTGAAACAAGCAGACAGGTCTATGAAAACGAGCCAAAAAAGAAGAAGTGACTGGTTGCATGATAGCAAAATGACTTGGTATAGCATGAACCACTTTGAGTCCATATTATGGTACATTGGCTATTTGAAAATAGCCGATCTACAAGTTCACAACGCGTGGTGATATGTATATCGGCTATTTTTTTTTAATCTTCAATATGGTATGTATTTGGCCGCGGACCCCCATCTCAAAATATATTGTTACAGGGACCCCCAAAAGCAAAGATTCAAGTTACAAATGTCCGCTTTAAAATATATATATTCAAAGGTTTGCAGAAATGTTCACAATTTTTCAAAAACTAGTAGATCTACAAGCTCATAGCACGGCACTCGGTGCCGTACTATGAGCTTGTAGGTCTGCTATTTTTGAAAAGCCAAAGTATAAAAGGTTACAGTGGTTCAAATCATTGCGATGCTATATTAACATATTTTGCTGGGGACCCCCTGGAACCCCCCAAAGGACCCCTGGGGGTCCCCGGACCCCACTTTGAGAACCACTGACTCAAAGGACCACTTCACCCATTTTCAACCTATCTTCAGTTGGTCCTCACTAATGCTCATGATACTGAAACCTCATCGATGGGGAATCCAAGCTAATAGAAACTGCAGGCTCTTTATCAATGGGAGTTAGCATGTTATAATGGAAGCCAATGTTCTCCAACATATTGTTTGACCACTTCAAATGCTCTAATCTGAAATTAATAACCAAAAATAGCTAAACATGCTTCCATAGAACAGTGGTTCTCTGAGTGGGGTCCGGGGGAGTCCTTGAGGGGGTTCCAGGGGGTCCCCAGCCAAATTAATTGTTACCAAATTGACCCTTATGTGTCTGTAACTCTGAAATGGTAGAAATGGAACCAAATGGACCCTAACGGGTCCATTTGGTTCCATTTGTACCATTTCAAAGTTAAATTAACACTGACGATGATATTACATTTTAGATTGGGACACCCAATACATTTAAATGTTTGAGACCCTGGCATGTCTTTTCAAATGGGGGTCCGTGGGTTAATATGTGTCAAGTTGGGGGTCCTTGACACAAAACAGTTTGGCTGCAATAGAACAGTGGTTCTCAAACTTTTTCATGTCAAGGACCGCCAAATTGACACTTATTAGTCCGTGGACCCACATTTGAAAAGATATGCCAGGGACCCCATAAGAGAAGATTCTTTATACGGCTCTAGCAGTGATTCTCAGCCATTTTAATTCAAGGACCCCCAGTTTGACATGCATTAAGGCTACGGACCCCCATGTAATGGCATTTCTATCTCTGGGACCCCAATTTATATTGTAAAATCAATGTTAATTTAACTCTGAGAGTGTAAAAATGGAACCAAATGGACCAGTTAGGGTCCATGTGGTTCCATTTGTACAGACCCATAAGGGTCCATTTAGTTCCTAACTATCCTTCATTTAGCTGGGGACCCCCTGGAACTCCTTTAAGGACCCCAGGGGGTCCTTGAGAACCACTGCAATAGAATACATGCTGGCTTCTATCATGGAATCCAAATGAGTGAAATCAGCGACTGAGAAGTTGAATCCGTGGCGGTTCTCCTCCTACCTCGACAGTGGAACCCTTCATCGTAGCCGTCGTCACAGTCTGGGCCCCGTTGCACAGCTTGTTGAAGTGGACGCCTCCTCTGGCTCTGAAGCGTGTGTATCTCGGACGCACTTCCGCTTCCTCTATGCTTGTGGGGGCCAGCTGGAAACTTCCGTGTGCGTCACAGAAGGGGGCGTTCGGTAGGCCAATCAGAGGAAGGTGGGGGCGGGACAACTAGATTCTGACAAGTCCTGGAAAAGACGCGCTGTGATTGGCCAGTAGTCAACTCGCTGTGATTGGCCAGTGCCCGTCCCCCCCGGAAATATGGTGGCCACCATACCAAGCACGTCGCTCCAATGAACTGTAGAGGCCAATGAGGTATCTAGGTTTCTAGAGCCAAATTCCAATACCGAAAATCTCGGCCACTCGCTCACTCCCACTCGGTCACTCCGACTTCGAACCGGAAGTAGTCGCGGTCCAATTGTTCATGTGCGTCTTGGAGTCGGCGAGTGGAGTCGAGTGGAGTCGGCGAGGAGGCTCTCCACTTCCGCATTGAGCGAGTGTACATCAAGTGTATGCTCGCCCACTCTCAACAGCTCCTCCGCGGCAGACTTCCGCATCACGTGTACACGTTTTTTTTGTTTTTTCCCTTCTCCCGTGACGTATAAATTCTCCTCCTCCACATGTGGCTGGTCTCCAAACAAACAGAAGCAGCATGGCTCCGAAAAAAAAAAACAGCGAAGGTCCCATTCACGTTTGTAAGTTTGCGCATGCAGGCGCTTCATTCACTATTTCAGGACTAAATTGCTGTCAACACCGCACACCAACAATGTTAATTATAAAGATACCAATGTGGCCATCTACATTGATGCACAATAACAGTGGTTTTGTAAACATGTTCTGTTTATTTGTTAGGATCCACATACAATACAACAAAACATAAAGACAATATAACAGTACATAACACTACAAAATGCTTATATACGGATATGGACTGTAGTGACTCCAGTCCATATCCGTTAATAACCATTTTATGAATCTCATGTGCATATCGTCAGTGTCTCATCAACGACAGACACATGAATTTGTGAGCAATGGTTGACGTGACGCTCGTCTATCACAAGCGTCATGGAACCGAAAGCTCCTGGGTTGCGATTCTTTTACATTGACAACTCTCACATGTACATAAACGTTCAGATTTCAAATATAAAGTGCTTTCCCACGAGCCACGGATGTTACAAGTTGATCCGAGCCGGGATAAGTACCCGTATCTCCCGTATTGTTCAATAAAAAAAGCATTTTAATTCAATTGCCGGCCATTTTCTCCGATGCTTTCAACTATGCGACACTAATGGTTGGGAGGTGTATTGCACTCTGATACATTACAAAACAATTAAAAATAGAATAGAAAATAGCCGGCGATTGTATTTAAATGCTTTTTATTGAACAATACGGGTCGGATCAACTTGTAACATCTGTGGCTCGTGGGTCAGCACTTTATATTTGAAATCTGAACGTTGTGTACATGTCTGAGTTTGTAAATGTAAAAAAATCGCAAACCAGGAACTTTCGGTTCGGACATATGTTGAGCTTCACACAAATGTAATTCTTTACAGGGACAGATGAGGAGACACGGAGCCTCATCTCCATCCGTTCCTCCAGAGACCATCTTTTCGATGGAAGGAGGAATTCCTCAAAAAAAGCTTGGACGTGAGTTTTATTAATTATCATTTCATTTGCAGGATAACATTCTGCATATACACATACTTGTCTTGTAGCTTTCAACGGAATACATGTTCATCTTTGTTAGTCTATCAATGTTTGAGTCGGCTGGACTGCAATGCATATTTTAGTGTATGTAGAGTTGACAACTGTACGAATGTGTGTATCTCCTGACATCATCCCTATTCCAAGAAGCATTACCTTCACATTCCCAACACATAAATATGTCATTGATGTAATTAGTAGAATCTGTGCATGTAACATGTTTTGTATTCCTCAGGATAATACAGAAAGAGATGGGGGTTGGCACCACCATTACCACCACCCAGCTGGGTAAAAAATGGGACAATTTAAAAGCGAAATATAAGGTATGGGTGCAATTTCAAGTGCTTAGTGCTGTTTATCCTTTGCTATGTGCATTTAGATACTCTCACAGTGTGAAACTCATGTAAGACTGTTCAAATAGGCTCATAACTCAACTACAATGTTGCTTCTATTCTTGTAGGACATCAAATGTCCCCCTACTGGGGGGGGGACAGAAGGAGGGGAGGACACACCCAACACCTGGCCCTGGTTTGACCCAATGCATGATGCAATCGGGGGCAACCCCTCTATGGTGCCCCCGGTTCTGATTGACTCATGTAGTGAGACCACCCAGACGGCCAGTGAGGGTGTGTCCTCCCAACTGTCATCTGCTGGCTCATGTCCTCTGGCCACTTTGAGCCAGGAGGTGGCACAACCTGGCTCAAGTGGCCGGGAGGAAGGTGAGCCAGCCACCTCTGTCTGTCCCCCCCACTGCTCTTCCTCCTCCACCTGGCTCCCCACTGGTCCATCCTCCTCCACCACCACCACCACCACCACATCATCATCATCATCATCTTCCTCTGCCAGGCCCTCCACCGGTCCATCAGCACCCTCCACCTCAGCTGATCCCCCACCACAAAACCCCAAAAAAAGAAAAACTATTGCACATTTTCTGGAGGAAGAGCAGAGGAGGGAGGAAGAGCGGCGCGAGCTCGAGGAGCAGCGTCACGCTGCCCAGCAGCGTGACACTAGTAGATTTCTGGACCTCTTCGAGGAGCTGGTGAAATCCAAAAGAAAGAAATAATGTTTGACTCTAAAACATTATTTCTTTCTTTTGGATTTCACCAGCTCTCTCTAAATTTTATTTAAGACATTTATTTAAGTGGTCCAGAGTTTTTTTTTAAATAGCTTTTATTGATTTCATTTTCCATAGACATTTTTTCTTGGAGGCATTATTTTGATTTCTGTCAGAGGCATTTTTTCCATGTAAATGTTTTGATTTGTTTTCCATTAAAATGGCACATCTTTGTTCAACAGCATTTCAGTCATTTATGGAAATCAGGGCAGGAGCACAAGTAGTGGTAAGGCAGTTTTATCTTGTACAAGGACCGCATTTGCACATGCTGGGCAAGGAAAAGTTTTCAAACACACAAAATTAACACAGGCATCAGAGGCGGACTGAACATCAGTTGAGTACCAGAACAAGAATGTATCAGTTCAGTTCGTATCAACAGTTCTACATGTGAAATATCTGCACATCCAGGATCATGTGTATGACTCACTGAACACACGTATGATCAACTTTAAACCAAATTGCCAATTCCATCTCATACTCTTCTACTTAAATAGAAGAAACACACTAATACTACAGTAGGCATGTAGGACAATTAAATGAAAGTCTAGTGTTTCAACGGCCAGACATTTAATTCTACAATGAATAAAGTGTAACCAAATAATGCCTCAATAACTATAACCAAATAATGCCTCTTAATATAACCAAATAATGCCTCTTAATATAACCAAATAATGCCTCTTAATAACTAACTAATGCCTCTTAATAACTAACTAAACTACAAATAATCATGCTCGTTTAAATGATGCGGTAAAGCCCGAGGAGCCGACAGTTCGGCTGCCATCCTGTCCCGCAGACCATCTCCACTCTGTTCCCCCCCCTGTGGACCAGCTGGATCCATGGGCATCTCTTCCCCCTCCTCCTCCTCCTCCTCCTCAATGTTGTCCCCGGCGTCAATGCAAATGTTGTGCAGTACACAGCACGCCGTGATGACCGCTGGTACAAATATGTTGTGGACCTCCAGGGCCTTGAAGAGAAGGCATCTCCACCGGACCTCCATCCTGCCAAAGGCCCGCTCAATAATTGAGCGAGCCTTGGCATGGTGGTGGTTGTACCGGATTCTTATGGGTTGCACAGGATCCCGAAAGGGGGCGAGGAGCGTGATGGGAGCGCTAATGCAGGGGTAGCCACCGTCGCCCACAATGAAGTACCCTGGAGGAGGGTACAGCGCATCCCTGTACAGCCCACTGTTAGGAGAAAAGAACATATGTTATTTATTGTGCTGCAAGGGGAATATGTCTGACACACACACACACACACACACACACACACACACCATTAAAATGATGACAACTACAGGCATTTGGACCATGATTCAGCCACATAGTGAAATAATGTCACAGTATTTTAGTCCCATCATGTAGCACCACTATTTATTGCTATTTGATATCTTTATGGCAGATGAAATTATAAAATTATCTTACCTGTTTCTTAGGATTCTGGCGTCGTTTACACGGCCAGGATATCCCACGAAGGTGTTAATGAACCTCCCCTTTGCATCACATAAGCCTTGCAGCTGTAGAATAAGAATCAACTTTATTGTGACAAGTGACAACACAGGTTTACAGGTGTAAAACTGTGGGTGAAATGCGTTTTTGAAGGCCCATAGTTTTGGTTCTTTCCATAAAAAATAAAGGGAACAAGGAGAAGGGGGGCAAGGGGGAAGAGAGATAAATAAAAAAAACAACGTATGACGTACCTGTATGGAATAGAACAGCTTCCTGTTCAGATATTCCTGGCTGTGGGGTCCAGCGGGGATCTTAATCCTTATATGACACCCATCGATGGCCCCCACACACCTCGCAAACACCGGGCTGTTGCCCAAGGTTGCAAAACCGCGGCCAACCTCTGCCAGATCATCATCAGCAGGGAACCGGATGACCTGCATATAGTTGTTAAAAACATTATGATTATTTTCTGCATTGCATCTGTATTTTAGAGTTGTTGTGTTTTTGTGTGTTGTGTTTCAATTACTGTTGTTGTTGTTGTTGTTGTTGTTGTTATGTTGAAGCATGAAAGGTTGCTATAATATCATTTATCATAATAAACAGAACTGAAAATGGATCACCTGTGTACGCAGTGCTGCGATCACATCAGTGCCACTGTGGACCAGCCTGTGGACGGTGGTTTTGGGGATATCAAACGCCCGGGACACCACCACGTACGACAGGCCATGGGCCAGCCAGTACAGGGTCACCAGCACCAGGATTTCCCTTCCCCAGCCATGGGTCGCCACTGAAGGGAAAAGCCTGATGAGGGCCAGGATGGACTCACGCCCGAGGCGGTAGTCTGGCCGCAAATCCCTCTCAGGATCGAAAAACATTGCCAGGACTGGCACATGCCTATTGATGCTGGCATACTGCACCAGAGCAGGACTGTGGTCCTGTGAATTGAGTTGAAAGTGTGTGATTGTTGGCATGTACACATGAACTATATGACTACAAGTATGTTAATGGCATCACAACCACTGAATCATGTAACCTTTGTACTGCCATGTAATATAGTCTAACACGCTGGACCAGAGCTAGGGATAGACCTAAGTTTGAACAATAGTTTTGGAACCATTTGTCTTCATGATGTGTAAATTGAACGCTATGATGCCTTTTACAATTATGAGTCTGAGCGTTCCAAAGGAATTGGTGATACTGTCATGACTGCTCATATCCAGCAGATGTCACTCTCCCTTCATGGTCTGTCATTACTTGCTATGTATGTATCCATCCATCCATATAAATGACTCTGATCTTAATGATTGCTTGATGTAGTCTGCATGCCAAACACAAGATGTGTGACTTGTAGGATTTTAGCATCCATGAAATTCCCTGGCCACTTATTAACATTTGATTTAAGAACGGGTGGTTATTACCTTGTAGAGTAGCAGAAGTATTGCGCGACGCAGACGTGCTCTCCTTCGCTGTGAAAGGGCATTCTCCTCATTTCTCCTCTTCTGCTTTTGCAGCTGCAGCCAGAGCCAAGATGCTATTGCCACTGTCTTCTTCATCTTGGCTGGTGAACACGGTGTTTGGTGTTGAACCCCCTTTTGTATCCTTGCGACCCATGATTACTAATCATGTATTAGTTACTGACAGGCATCACCTGGCTGCCAGCCAATAGGGGATAGTAAACGACAAGATCGATAACGTTTCACATCTGACTTTCAAATCATGTGTCCGTTACAGGGAATGAACACAAGAGATGAAGGAAGATTTGCGATGAATTGTCTATTCTTCTATTCTGTACTATTCTATACCTGCATATTATTCTATGCATATATATTATTTTCATGGCAATGACAAGCTATATGATCGTTTCGGTTGGCTGTGTTGGCTGTGTTCCAGTGATCCAGCTGTGTGAGACGTCATTAGTGATCGCGGATTCGCCGTCGCTTTGAAATGACGCGCTGAGTGTAGTCCGATCCTTTGAGGGAAACCGCTCGACCACTCGTCCTCTCAAATAATCCTCGGCTCCTCGCAGGGGCGGGGCTTAGTCGCGAGTGGAGGAAACGAGGAGAGTGAGCGAGTGACCGAGCTTTGGGGAATGGAATTTGGCTTATATCTATGATGCTGCCTACCTTCTGCCAACCACTACCCTCACTTCCTGGTTACAGCAGTGACATCATGCATGTGTCTTAAAGGTGTACACAGTGACATCATGCATGTGGGGCCCAGATGGACATGTTGGCTGGGTATTTAAAATAAATTGGATATACTCCAGTAAAGTAAAAGAAAATGCAGTACTTGAGTAAATGTACTTAGTTACTTTCCACCACTACAAACAACAGAAATAATGTCCTAATAATATTAATACACAGGAACAACGACAGACATTCAAAACATTTATTAAACAATTACAGTTTATTCTACAAATGACCTTAATCTCTCTCTCTCTGAGAAGATGATGTCATCTTTAATGATGGTACAATAACACATGAAATGAAACATTATGAAGAATGAGAATAATATGGAATGAAAACACAATGAAACAATGATCTAATAATGAATCAATAGATAAACAATGAATGATTTGACTTCATTGATGAATGAATGCATTTAGTGGATGTTTGAATCCAGAGTCAAATACACACTGTTCCTCATTCTGTTGTGTCAAATAGACATGAAATACATGAGTGTGTTTCTACACGTATGACCCTGATATTTACATCATCACTATTTATGATCCATATTTATATCAAATACATGAGTGTGTTTCTACACGTATGACACTGATATTTACATCATCACTATTTATGATCCATATTTATATCAAATACATGAGTGTGTTTCTACACGTATGACACTGATATTTACATCATCACTATTTATGATCCATATTTATATCAAATACATGAGTGTGTTTCTACACGTATGACACTGATATTTACATCATCACTATTTATGATACATATTTATATCAAATACATGAGTGTGTTTCTACATGTATGACTCTGATATTTACATCATCACTATTTATGATCCATATTTATATCAAATACATGAGTGTGTTTCTACACGTATGACACTGATATTTACATCATCACTATTTATGATCCATATTTATATCAAATACATGAGTGTGTTTCTACATGAGAGACACACGTATGACACTGATATTTACATCATCACTATTTATGATACATATTTATACATCTGTGGAGGTTTGTGCAGCGCTGTCTAATCTAATGTAATCTAATCTAATGTAATCAGATTTAATGTAATGTAATCTGATGTAATTTGATCTAATATAATCTGATCTAATGTAATGTAATCTAATATAATCTGATCTAATGTAATCTAATCTGATCTAATTTGATCTAATATAATCTGATCTAATGTAATATAATCTAATCTAATCTGATATAATGTAATCTGATCTCCCTGTGGTGATGACTGAATCAAAGAAAAGACCTACAAGTTCACACGTTGTGAGCTTGTAGATCTGCCATTTTCAAAACGTCTATTTATATATGTTTAACTTTAAACCCTCCCTGGAACCCCCTCAAGGACCCCTGGGGGTCCCCGGACCACACTTTGAGAACCGCTGGTCTAGACCACCGCTTCAGTCTTGGGGGTCTGGGGACCCCCAAGGGGTCCAAATGGACCCTTACAGGTCTGTGACTCTGAGAGTGTACACATGGAACCAAATGGGTTCCAGGGGGTCCCCAGCTAAAGTAGTTAACAGCATCACAATCATTTTAACCACTTTATAATGTTATGCGTTGGCTACACAAAAACAGCAGATCTACAAGCTCACAGCGCGGCACCTTGTGCCGCGCTGTGAGCTTGTAGATCTGCTGTTTTTGAAAAAATAAAAGTATTGAAAAAGGTTGGAACATTTTGAATAATTTAGTTTTTTTCTGGTAAACATAAATCTCCTCTGGGGGTCCCTGGCACAACACATTTTCAGATGGGGGTCCCTGGCACAACACATTTTCAGATGGGGGTCCCTGGCACAACACATTTTCAGATGGGGGTCCCTGACACAACACGTTTTCAGATGGGGATCCCTGGCACAACACATTTTCAGATGGGGGTCCCTGGTACAACACATTTTCAGATGGGGGTCCCTGACACAACACATTTTCAGATGGGGGTCCCTGACACAACACGTTTTCAGATGGGGGTCCCTGACACAACACGTTTTCAGATGGGGGTCCCTGACACAACACGTTTTCAGATGGGGATCCCTGGCACAACACATTTTCAGATGGGGGTCCCTGACACAACACGTTTTCAGATGGGGGTCCCTGGTACAACACATTTTCAGATGGGGGTCCGCAGCCCAAACACATATTAATCTGGGGGTCCTTGACTTGAACAGGTTTGAGAACCACTGCTGTAAGAGTCCATATGGACCCCTAGTGGGCCCCGGACCTGATGTTGAGAAACAGTGTCTAGATCAGTGTTTCTCAAAGTGTGGTCTGGGGACCCCCAGGGGCAGTTTTTCTTATTAACCCATTAAAGGACGACTTCACCCATTTTCAACCTATATTCATATAATATAAACACTAATGCTCATGATAAAACGGTACCATTTTTTCCTACTCAGTCTGTGTCTCATAGGAGGGCTGTGGACAGTTCAGAAACCTGTCTACCAGTGACATCATCGATGGGGAATCCAAGCTAATAGAAACGGCAGGCTTTGTATTCCTGGAAAGTTGCAATGCAATAAAAGAAGCCATTGTTCTCACGTTAATAAAAATCTAAATAAAATGTTTTAAATCTTGTTGGAAAAAAAAAATCCTGCCTAATGATGATGTCACTGGTAGACGGGTTTCTGGACTGTCCACAGTCCTCCTATGAGACACAGACCAAGTAGATTTTTTTTTAAACATTTTATCATGGACATTAGTGAGGGCCTATTATATGAAGAGAGGTTGGAAATGGGTGAAGTCGTCCTTTAAGACCTGAGGCCGATAAAAAAAAAAAGATTTCTAAATAATACAATAAAATAAAAATATATATATTTAAAGATTTGCACACATTTTCATGATTTCACAAAAATAGCAGATCTACAAGCTCATAGCGCGGCACTGGGTTAAAATGTGACTTTAACTCGGTGCCGCGCTATGAGCTTGTAGATCTGCTATTTTTAAATAGCCTAAAGAAATCTAAAATGTGGGTTAATGGGTTAAAATGTGACTTTAAAAAAAATATCTCGGCCTATGGGGGTCCCTGGAACAGAATATGTTCATATGGGGGTCCTCGACGTGAAAATGTTTGAGAAACACTGATTTACTGATTGAAGTACTCGTGGTAACCATGACAACCTGGACTCACTCAGACATGCTGAGTAACCATGACGACCTGATGTCACCCTCACATAGAGACTCTATCTCTGCTCACACAGAAACACTGAGGAGTCGTGGTAAACCCAGAACCCAGCATAGAGAGGTTCAGTGAATGTGTCCCTGAAGGTGTACAGGTGTGTCAGAATGTCCTCTGATATTTTATAGAATGACAGAGTTCCAGCAGAACAGTCTAGATACACTGCTACTCTGTTAGAGCCTATAGAGGGACTGACAGGGAGGAGAGTCTGCTTACTATTGTGTATGACACTGTACCTGTCTCCTCTACAGAACAGACTCCAGGACATGTCATTGTATCCAAGCCAACAGTCATCACCCTCTCCTTTCCTGCTGATTCCTCTGTCAGTCACTGCTATAGAAACCAGACCCCCCTCCCACTCTACCTCCCAGTAACAGTGTCCAGTCAGACCCTCTGAACACAGAACCTGTGGCCATACATCAAACCTGTCAGGATGAGGAGGATACTGATGATCATTGAACAGGTCATATGTCACCTTCCTGTTGTTCTCAGACAGAGAGAGGAAGTCGTGTGTTGTGTTTGTGTCCAGTGTGAGAGGATGATAATCTGATGAGAAAAACAACACAATAAACATTAAACACATCATTCACTGAGTGACACACACACACACACACACACACACACACACACACACACACACACACACACACACACACACACACACACACACACACACACACACACACACACACACACACACACACACACACACACACACACACACACACCAGTGGTGGAACAAGTACTCACATTTTTTACTTAAGTAAAAGTACAAAAGTATTGGTATCAAAATATACTTAAAGTACAAAAGTATTGATATCAAAATATACTTAAAGTACAAAAGTAGGAAGACACAGACACACAAACACACACCAGTGGTGGAAAAAGTACTCACGTAAAGTAAAAGTAAAAAAAGTATTGGTATCAAAATAAACTTAAAGTACTAAAGTAAAAAGTACTCATTATGCAGAATGTCACAAGTTTTCAAATGTATTAAAATATTTTGAAAATAGCAGATCTACAAGCTTGAGCTTGTAGATCTGCTATTTCTTATTAACCCATTAAGACCTGAGGCCGATAAAAACACACACACACACACACACACACACACACACACACACACACACACACACACACACACACACACACACACACACACACACACACACACACACACACACGTACAAGCTCACAATGCGCATTGTGAGATTGTAGATCTGCTATTTTCAAATGGCTGAAATGTATTAGGGCTGAAGTGGTTAATGTATGTTTTGTAATAATAATCTACAAAGTAGGCCTAACTAAAATTTTCATAAAATTGTAGTAGATTAAAAGTACAATGCGCACGCACGCACGCACGCACACACACACACACACACACACACACACACACACACACACACACACACACACACACACACACACACACACACACACACACACACACACACACACACACACACACAGTCAGAGTCACAGTCTCGCACGCACGCACGCACGCACGCACGCACGCACACACACACACACACACACACACACACACACACACACACACACACACACACACACACACACACACACACACACACACACACACACACACACACACACACACACACACACACACACACACACACACAGTGAAACTGGTTGTTGAGGCCGTAGAAGAAACGTTCTTTAAAGAATCATTATTTAACTATTTAAATGCTTCTATAAAGCAGTAATTCTAGCTTTTAGAGTCAAGGACCCCCACATTTATATATATTTGTCTGTGGACCCCCATCTGAACATGTTTTGTTCCAGGGACCCCCAGAAGAGAAGATTTATGTTAAATATATTATCACAATTATATAACTTTTTTCTAAACATTTCAATATTTTTCAAAACATATCTAAAATAGCAGATCTACAAGCTCGCAGCGCGGCATGAAGTGATGCGCTGTGAGCTTGTAGATCTGCTAAATTTAAACAGCCAACATTTAAAACATGTATAAAGTGGTTAAAATGATTGTGATGCTGTATTAAACATTTTGCTGGGGACCCCCTGGAACCCCCCAAGGACCCCTGGGGGTCCCCGGACCCCACTTTGAGAACCAATGCTATAAAGAACCATTAACCACTTTAACCCTTCATCGACCGGTGTCTCCCAGAGTACTTTTACTTTTGATTCTTTAAGTATATTTTGATGCCAATACTTTTGTACTTTTACTCAAGTAAATGTTTAATGCCAGACTTTAACCCATTAAGACCTGAAGCCGATTCTACAAATGTCTTCTAAATCCCAACAGCAATCTGATAAACGTATGTTTCTATATCAGTGGTGCTCAATCTTTTTCATGTCAAGGACCCCCAAAGTGATATGTATTAGACCGCGGACCCCCATCTCAAGATATTTAGTTCCACGGACCCCCAGAAGCAAAGAATTTAGTTAAAAAGGTCTGCTTTAAAACATATATATTCAAAGATTTGCACACATTTTTGACGATTTTTGCAGATCTACAAGCTCATAGCGCGGCACTCGGTGCCGCGCTATGAGCTTGTAGATCTGCTATTTTTGAATAGCCAAAGCCAAAAATAGTGTAAAATGATGCTTTTGTTTAGGCCAAATCAAAAAGTGACACAGATGCTTCAGGTCTTAAAGGGTTAACTTGTAACAGAATATTTCTACATTGAAGTTTTGATACTTTTACTTAAGTAAACAAATTGAGTACTTTTTCCACCACTGCTACTAGCTCTGTGTTGTGAGCTTGTAGATCTGCTATTTTTGATGAATGTTCACGTATTAGGACATGTCAACATTGGGATGCAGGGGTTTAAGTGGTTAATGGTTCAAAGAAGGTTCTTTGAGGAATTATTTGTGGTTGTGAGCTTGTAGATCTGATATATTCAGGGAATATACATTGTGTTAAGTGTTTAACGAACAAAATAAAAAAATAATAATAATGTTTTATGAATTAAAATCAGTTCCAGATGACAGCTTTAATTAACCACTTGAACCCTAGTGACCCTATTCTGTAATAATAATACTAAAATAGCCGATCTACAAGCTAACAACACGTTGCAATGCAACACGTTGTGAGCTTGTAGATCGGCTATTTTCGGCTAACATATTTGGTGTAGAGGGAAAAGGAGGGGGCCAAGGACAGAGCCCTGAGGGTGAGGGACCCGGTCAGACAGACAGAGTATAGTAATCAAAAACCGTAACTTTAAATAATGACAGAAGTAAAAGTACCAATATTAAATAATTTAAATACTATTAAGTTATTTCATATGATCTGATTTATTGTCTAAATTATTAGAATAATTAAAATGTCTAAAATATGAAATGAAAAGTTCTCAGTTCTGAAATCTGTACTTGTCTTTCTGATAAACTGTCACACCTTGATAAAACACAATCCATTCTGTTTGGGTCCAAACACTGCCTTAGTAATGTAAATGCAAATGAATTCAAGGTCAGAGTTGACGATATAGTAATCTCAAGTAAAGAAGAGGTTAATAATATTAGGACTGTATTAATGACAACAAACTGACAGGTGAAAAAATGGCATCAAAACTGATCAAAAAGTCAATCAAATTTGTTTGGGAAGAATTTCCTGTTTTGTCAACAAAATTGCTCTCAAGACTCTATCTGGAGCCTCATTCAATGTCATTGTGACTATGCTACCTCTTGGTTCTCCAACATCTGTCACTAAAGACTAAGCTTTACTGTAGACCTCCTAAAAAAACTGATTTGACCTCTCCTCGGCCTGGGGCCCCTGACCCACCTCATTCAACACATGTTGCTATGGGATGGCTCAGGGTAGAAGACAGGTTTAAGCAATTAAACATGGGATTGTGTTTTAAGGTAGTCGAAGAGGCCTCAATGCCCTCAATACCCTCTTACCTGACTAACTACCTCCCAAAGTGAGTGACACCCAAAGCCACAACAGTAGAGGAAGCGACAACGATTTGGTGCCACCCACTTATAGAACATTATCATTCTACTACTCTGACAGCAAAGTGTGGAATGCTCTAACACCATCTCTACACAAAATTGATCAGTTATATTGTTTTTTTAATACAGCTAATCTACAAGCTTACAATGTGTCACAATGCGAGACGTGTGAGCTTGTAGATCTCCTATTCTTGCATTTTGTTTAAAGTTTAGACAATCTACGAGCCAATCTACCAACTCAGAATGTGTCAAAATGTCAGGCGTTTTTTTTTTTAAATAGCCCAACTACAACCTTACCTCACAGCCTGACACATTTTGACAGGTTGTGAACTTGTAGATTGGCTATTTTTAAATTAAAGCCCTATATTACTCTGATCAAAGCAATGGTCAGGGAGTTATGGCCATTTAAAGTGTTAACACTGCTGTAGTCCCATATGTGTGCATTTTTAGGTGGAACTATTGACACGACAGACCTCTGAGCAGTGTTTGTGTCAACTTTGGTGTGGATTGGATCAACGTTGAGCCTCGCAGGTCCAGATGTTATGTTTGTGACAGTGGTCAGTGGTCTGTGGTCGGTCTGTCTGCCCATCCTTTAGGTAGGGTTAGGCTAACCCCAATTTTAATATAAAAGCTCACCACGCTTCTTGATGCAATGTATTGTGAGGTTGTAGATTGGCTATTTATAGGTTTGAAATATAGCCAATCTACAAGCTCACAATGTGTCGCGATGCAAAGCATTGTGAGCTTGTAGATTGGCTATGTATGAAATATTGCTGATCTACAAGCTCACAACCGCCACAATACATGTTGAAAGATCACAGCTTATTTTATTTTTTTCGTAGTGTTTGTAGATCAGATTCTTCTTTACATATAGGCAATCTACAAGGCCACAATGCGTCACAATGCAGGCGTTGTGAGCTAATTTGCATGAATCGACACGTTGTGAGCTTGTAGATCGGCTATTGTTGTGTTTGAATATAGCCGATCTATAAAATCACTTTGTGTCTCAATGTGTTGCGTTAGTTTTATGTTACTCACCACTGTCTGTCGCAATGTAGTGACTGTATACAATCCATATCTATGGTAACAACAAGACGGAGCTTGAAGCTTCACTTTCGTTTTCAACTTGCATGTCTGCGTTTTATAAGCGACTTTTGGGGTAATTTGGCGCTTGTTTTGGGCTTGTTTTCATAGACCTTGCTGCTTATTTCTCTCTTAATATATGGCAACACTGGCTGCACCCGGTACAAAGACCCCTTTCCGGTCAACGTGCAGTAGGCGGCTAATTTGTGCCTGATGTAAAATGACGTAATATTAAAATACTACAAACGCACACACGGCGAGATTTCGTGCTTTTTAAAAGCTATAATAGGCCTATAGATTTATATCATTAATGTAATTCCCACATTTTTTCACCCGCGGTTTATCCATTATTAATTCATTATTATATTTGATTGACCCAAATCCACCCAAAATGCGGTTAACTGCGGCAACCGCGGCTAAAACCGTGATCCAAGCATCTCTAATAACTATTCATCCACAAACTCACAACTCGTCACTATGCAATACATTGACATGGTGGGGACTTATAGATCAGCATTTCATGGAATATAGGTGATTTACAAGCTCACAACTAGTCAATATGCAACACATTATGAGCTTTTAGATTGGCTCTTGTTGCTATTTTGTAATATAGCCGATCTACAAACTCACATTGTTACATGTAACAATGTGACATGTTGTGAGCTTGTACCGTATATTTTCAAATAGTATCCCTATCACAAATAGCCGCCGGCTACCTAATACGCGCCGGGGGTCTGACACCATTTTGCGTATTAAACATCTCGTTCAAATAAACGTCCGGCTTTGTGTAAACGCGGCGAGCCTCGACACGTTGTGAACTTGTCGTTCTGCTATTTTCGACGCATGACACTGTCGTGTAACTAAGTATACCGTAAACCGGACCTCAAGGTACGTGGGTAACTCCAAAACAGACGGAAACAGAAGGAGTAATACAGAGCATGGTGGACGTGAGAGAAGGACAGGTGGAATTTGAAGGCAACATGGAGGAGAATGAGGAGAATACTGGACAGGAGAGAGATGAAAGGAGAATGAGGAGAATACTAGACAGGAGAGAAATGAAAGGAGAATGAGGAGAATACTGGACAGGAGAGAGATGAAAGGAGAATGAGGAGAATACTGGACAGGAGAGAGATGAAAGGAGAATGAGGAGAATACTAGACAGGAGAGAGATGAAAGGAGAATGAGGAGAATACTAGACAGGAGAGAGATGAAAGGAGAATGAGGAGAATACTAGACAGGAGAGAGATGAAAGGAGAATGAGGAGAATACTAGACAGGAGAGAGATGAAAGGAGAATGAGGAGAATACTAGACAGGAGAGAGATGAAAGGAGAATGAGGAGAATACTAGACAGGAGAGAGATGAAAGGAGAATGAGGAGAATACTAGACAGGAGAGAGATGAAAGGAGAATGAGGAGAATACTAGACAGGAGAGAGATGAAAGGAGAATGAGGAGAATACTAGACAGGACAGACTTAAGAGGGAAGAAAAAAAGGAAGTTTGATTTGAAGTTCAAATTAGCAGTGGTGAAATATGTGGAGCAGCACTATGGAAGAAACAGCTGCCAGACAGTTTAACATGGATCTGAAGCGTGTTAGAGAATGGAAGAAACTAAAAAGTGAAATTACTTTTCAGGCGGACGTGAATGTCTTTGAATGGCATCGCTTTACAGGTGGAGGAAGGAAGAAAGTGAGTGAGGAGCTGGAAAGTAACTTGTGTCAGTGGATAGAACACACACATGGACAGAACCTCAGAGTCTCCTGGACAATGATTGGAGGGAAGGTGAAGGAGTTTTACTCCATGGCGAGTGACAAGAGAGATTGCTACGACGTTTCAATTTTACCCTCAGGAGGAGAACGACTGTTGCTCAGAAAGACGCTCCCATTGAGAAGATTTTAAACTGCATGCCCGGCCTGCTACATCAAATCAAGCTGTGTGACTGTGAATGCATAGTGTGTCACTTCAATAAAACAAACTGAGTCAGGCCTAATTGATTGAGTTTGATTGCTGAAAGTAGGCCTACGTAAAAAAGGTTCAAAAACACATTTTGAATTGTATTGTATGTTTCTCATATCATATTTCCTGTAGCCTAATAACCAATAATGAAAGTCAATAATGAAAGTAACTATTCTTCTTATTAATAAACAAAATATGTAAAGTTATAGCAGTGACTGAGACAACAGGCTGAAAGACAGCTGTGTAAGTAAACGCCCACATACACGTCTGCACAACTGGTTGCAGCCCTCATCCTGAAACCAGTTTAACACCACTGCCTTATACAAAATGTAATCCTGTTATTAAACTCAATTAGATGAATGATTAAGTGTTGTATATGTAATAATGAGCAGTGAGAAAGAAGCAAATTATAACCCGTTGTTATTATTTGTTTCATATCTTAGTCTACAATAAATAGCCTTTTATCAATCTCTGCTTATAGGATGACATGGGTACAAAAGCACAATGAAATGTCTTTGATCCACAGCTCAACAAGCTGACAGAGATAACTCCCTCTATTGGCTGTTAACTGTACTGCACACTGAGCTCCACAGTAATCCATAGAGAATTGATTAGTCAGTAGACGGTAGTATGTGTTGATCTGTTACCATGCAGCATGTTACCATGGTGATGTACCGATAAGAAGTGAACGACTAACTTGTAATGCTGAAACAGGGCTTCACCTGAAGTGACCTCATTAACCCCTAAATCCAGCTTCATAGTTACTGTCCCATGGAAGACAAGACAGTGACGGTGAGTTTCTTGATGTCCAATAAACAAGGTCCCGTTTCAACTATGTGACATTTGTTAGCAATGTTTGATGTGTTTGACAAAGTACAATGTGAAAGCAAACCAAACCAAATAAAAAATGCAACAATGTTGTAACTAAACCCCTGAATCACACAGAGTCTACCAAACTATACAGTAGGTGTGAATCTGCCCTAAAAAACTATGTATAAAATGTCAATATTGACAGATACTCACATCCTTTAATGAGATGAGAATTGAGCCAATCTTCTCCATGTTTCACTCTGTAGGAAGTAGAACAACAACAATGCATCAATGTCTGTCTAACACAACGTCTCCACTACCTGACACTGTTTCTCCTAACATTATCCTGACCAGGCAGCTCATCCTGACAAACTCATAACTGAGGACCTCTTGTTATGTCTTTGTAGCTCATAACTGAGGACCTCTTGTTATGTCTTTGTAGCTCATAACTGAGGACCTCTTGTTATGTCTTTGTAGCTCATAACTGAGGACCTCTTGTTATGTCTTTGTAGCTCATAACTGAGGACTTCTTGTTATGTCTTTGTAGCTCATAACTGAGGACCTCTTGTTATGTCTTTGTAGCTCATAACTGAGGACCTCTTGTTATGACTTTGTAGCTCATAACTGAGGACCTCTTGTTATGTCTTTGTAGCTCATAACTGCCACTAAACATTCACACAACATGGATAAGTCTGCCTCACACCTAATTCTCAACAAATCTCTGTGATTCTAATTGTCCTGTAGGCTAATTAGCTGAAGTGGGACTATTGTGTCAATTATGTTTTTATCACTAGTGAGGCTAATCAAAGACAACAATGTGTCCTGCGGTCAGTGTGTGGCATTGGTGTAAAGTAACAAAGTACAATTACTCAAGTACTGTACTTCAGTATAATTTTTTAGATATTTTCACTTGACTGGCGTATTTTAATTTGCAATACTTTTACTTACTTCCACTACACCTCAGAGGCAAATATAGTACTTTACTCCACAACAATTATTTGAAGACTTAATTTCACTGCCAGACTTATTTCAAGCGTTGTGGACCCTCTGCCAGGATTTTGCGATTATCTTACCTTTTAAAGTAGTCACAGAATATTTATCTTCAGTATGATTGATCCCCTGATGGTTGCTAATCACTGAGGTGATTCAGGTGTGGTTTCACAAATGTCAACGAGGTCATTAATTGTGACCTCGTCTGCAGTGTTGGGGAAGTTACTTTTAAAAAGTAACTAGTTATAGTTATAGTTACTGCTCCAAAAACATAACTAGTTACTTTACTAGTTACTAAATTATGAAAGTAACTAGTAACTAGTTACTTTACTTTTTTTTTAAAGTAGAAAAATATATATAAAATAAATACATATTATTTCCAAATGTTTTTAATAGGCTATACATAATGTTTATTTGTTTCTTCTTTAGAAATATTTTCTTTCACATCAGGATGTAATGATCATTAGACTCAGAGCAATACAATAACCCAGCTATCTCCTGTAATATTCTCATAGAATATGTTTGTACTTGGTACTATACTACCACCTAGCGTCTGTTTATCATAGCAATTGTGATTGGTTGGTACAATGCACGTAAGGGGTGTGTCCCCAGGTACAGAGTCAGCCTGTGGAAGTCAGCCTTCCTGTTTACATGTTATGTACATCGGTCTGGAATAAAGCCTATACTAAGGCACATCGTCGTCCTGGATATGATTGTACATATTGTGCAAGACTTGTAGAACACAAGACATCTCCCACACTCCCTCCCCAGTCATTGTAGTCATTATGAAACGTAGTGGAACAATTAAACGTCTTTCTGCACTGCAGTGGCCCTGCTGCTTTCACTGCTATTTTGCTGACTGGTTCTCTGAAGGCAACAAACTCAACCGTTGCGAAAGGAAGCATGTCCTCCTCAACAACATACCTGGCAAATGGCAATCAATCTGTTTAGTTGAGTCTGGGTGACATGCTGTGGCGATTTAAAAAAACAAAAATTCGTCTGTATAGATGGGTTAGGGTTAGGCATGTGTAGCTATAACGCCATTACTGAATGGGAAAAGGTAACTAGTTACGGCGTAACCGTTACGCTATTAGTTACCGCAAAAAGTACTTGCGTTGCGTAACGATAGTACGATAGTAACGCGTTGGTCCCAACACGTTACTATATATATATATATATATATATATATATATATATATATATATATATATATATATATATATTAGAGACGTCAAAAGACGTCATTGGTAGTGAATGTTAGTTAAGTAACTAGTTATTTCTAGGTTTTGAGTATTATTACAAAACATACACAAACCACCTTAGAACGTCACAATAGGACACATTGTGAGCTTGTAGATCAGCTAATTTCAAAATACTTTTATACATTTTGAAAACTTATGAAATGAGACATTCGGCGGGTACTTTAACTTTTGTTACTTTAAGTATATCTTGATGCCAATACCTGTACTTTTACTCAATTGAATTTTGAATACCAGACTTTTACTTGTAAAAGAGTATTCACAATTGTTGTATTGATACTTTTACTTAAAATAAAATGTAAAAAAGATACTACTACTTCTTCCACCGCTGGTGTGTGGTGAATTCAGTTTCATTGATCCATACCCGGAAGCAATTATGATACAATTGCTGTCATTGTTGTTATCAGCAGAATGTGGGTGTTAATTCTGTGTTCTTTCAACTCAAACTTTATTTATAAAGCACAATAACCAGTGGTCAACCAAAGTGATATAAAAAGAGAATAAAAACAGCATTTCACCATTAGGCCAAGACGTGAGCCAAACGTGAGGGCCAGGTTTATACAATCAGACAGAGTTAAAAGCCAAGGAGAAGAAATTAGTTTTTAGTAAGGATTTGAAGACCACTAAGGAGCAAGCAGACTGTATTGTAGGTGCAAACTGTTCCAGAGGCTGGGGCCGGCCACAGCAAAGGCTCGGTCACCTCTGGACCTGTAGTTAGCTGTGGGCTCAATCAGGAGCAGCTGGTCAGCTGACCTCAGGGCCCTGGCTGGAGTGTATGGCTCTATGAGGTGTATGGCTCTATGAGATCACACAGATAGTGGGGGGCCAGCCCATCTTGGGCTTTAAAAACAAACAGTAAAATCTTAAAATCAATTCTGATGGGTAGCCAGTGGAGTGAGGCGAGGACCGGGGTGATATAATTGTGCTTCCTTTTTCCAGCAATGAAATATGATTGTATTGCAAGGCAATCAAATGCTACAGTTGGAATGTAAACCTAGGACCTTTCTGCGGCAGAGACAGAGAGGGGGGGGGGGGGGGGGATTTATTTGTGTACATCACAGAGAGATGTTGGACATGAGACATGATTAGACAGAGGCTACAGTGATGGTGACGGCTATGCACTGTGTTGGATATCTCTCCTTTCAATGTGATGTTTCTGTGCCGATACTCAGATTGGTTTAAATTTAACAAAATAACTAGTCTTCAAGAAACATAAAGTGTGTGCAGCCACCTTTATGTCTCTTGAAGACAAGTTAATCGGGTCGACACAACTACAAAGACTTTGTTGTGCGTAGCATTCCTGTGCATAGTGGTTGATTAATGTAACGGCCAAACCACACCTGTGAATAATCTAGAGTTTAGATTTAGATTAGAGTTTAGGTGTTTAGAGGCAGCGCTGCGTGTTGCACATGACTGAAAATAGTCAAATAGTGATGACAGCCCCACATGCAAATGTTACCCGCAAACAGCGGGTAACGTAACAGGCTCTCCTGGAAAATAGGGCCCCAAGTCTACTCACTTGAGATTCTTCAGCTCCTTCAGCTTCTTCAGTGACTCATTCACCATGTTGAGACTCATGTCCAATTCTCTCAGATGGAGGGAGGGATTAGAAATTAGAGCTGAGACCAGAATGTCACAGCATCTGTCTGACGACCAGCAGTTCTTCAGTCTAAAAGAGAGAGAGAGAGAGAGAGAGAGAGAGAGAGTCAGAGTGTGGGATGATTACAAATTAATAGTAATATTTTATCAATTAATAATACATTTATTAATTAATAATACAATCAAAATGTATAATACATTATTCCTGGATAGAGGAACTGGTCAAGGTTTTGGACTAGTGACCCAAGAGTTGGAAAGAAAATATCTAATGTAAATATTGTTTAGTCAATCAATAAATAACATATTTTAATGGCTATCACTTCACCTTCTGTTTAGCATCAAGCACTTAACATGCATAGTGTGAACACACAAGGCTATCAGTTGAGCATTTTATAGTAAACAGTATTTTTACACAGTATACTCAAGTTAACTGTTATTGTATTAATTGGTAATCTTACAGTCCCTCAGTAAACTGTTATTGTATTAATTGGTACTCTTACACTCCCTCAGTAAACTGTTATTGTACTAATTGGTACTCTTACACTCCCTCAGTAAACTGTTATTGTATTAATTGGTACTACACTCCCTCAGTAAACTGTTATTGTATAAATTGGCAATCTTACACACCCTCAGAAAACATATTGTATTTTACTTCAAAATGTTTCTTGTTAATGGTTCAGAGATGCAGCTTCAGAACACACAAGACCTCCAGAGTTTGAAGATATTGTTTGGCAGAATTATGATGTGTAAGTCAAAAAGAATGAGATGAACAGACACAGTATGGAGTCTCTGCTCTTAAGAATGAGATGAACAGACAGTATGGAGTCCCTGCTCTTTAGAATGAGATGAACAGACACAGTATGGAGTCTCTGCTCTTTAGAATGAGATGAACAGACACAGTATGGAGTCTCTGCTCTTTAGAATGAGATGAACAGACACAGTATGGAGTCTCTGCTCTTTAGAATGAGATGAACAGACACAGTATGGAGTCTCTGCTCTTTAGAATGAGATGAACAGACACAGTATGGAGTCTCTGCTCTTTAGAATGAGATGAACAGACACAGTATGGAGTCTCTGCTCTTTAGAATGAGATGAACAGACACAGTATGGAGTCTCTGCTCTTTAGAATGAGATGAACAGACACAGTATGGAGTCTCTGCTCTTTAGAATGAGATGAACAGACACAGTATGGAGTCTCTGCTCTTTAGAATGAGATGAACAGACACAGTATGGAGTCTCTGCTCTTTAGAATGAGATGAACAGACACAGTATGGAGTCCCTACTCTTTAGAATGAGATGAACAGACACAGTATGGAGTCTCTGCTCTTTAGAATGAGATGAACAGACACAGTATGGAGTCTCTGCTCTTTAGAATGAGATGAACAGACACAGTATGGAGTCTCTGCTCTTTAGAATGAGATGAACAGACACAGTATGGAGTCCCTGCTCTTTAGAATGAGATGAACAGACACAGTATGGAGTCTCTGCTCTTTAGAATGAGATGAACAGACACAGTATGGAGTCTCTGCTCTTTAGAATGAGATGAACAGACACAGTATGGAGTCTCTGCTCTTTAGTTCCAAACATTTAAAGTTCACACACATGTGCTGCTGTCACCCATTAAATCACTTCCTAACACCCTCTCACTCCTTTCTATTCTGAGGTGAGATACTCCCTCTAGTGTCCATTACAATGAACTGCTTTAAGATGAATAACTATGGTTCATTACATGATACATTAGTTGAACTTACATTGTACACTGAAACAGCTCTCAAAGTCACTCTTTTAGCACACACAAACGCATTACCATCACAAAACCCAGTACCATTTTAAAAAACAAAAAACAAATGTTAACTTCCTGCTAATTTTGACATTTTTATTAGGAAGAAACCCCGGACTGGATCCGTGGATCCAGATCTTCAAAATAGTAAAATCAACAGGAAGTTAACATGTTTTATAAAAAATAAAAAATAAAAAAACAGTACTGGGTTTGGTGATATTTTCTGAATCAGCTTTGTTTGTGTTTGTTTATGTGCTGAAAGAATGACTTTGAGATCTGTTTCACCGTACAATGTAAGTCAATGAGGAGATTTTTTTTAATTATCAATTTCTAATCATAGCAAGGTAACTACATAAGTCCAACACCCAAAAATGTGTGAGTTATTTTACTTTGGTACTTGAAGTATATTTTGATGCCAATACTTTTGTACTTTAACTATATACTGCCAATACTTTGGTACTTTAGGGCGGCAGTGGTTCAGGGGTAGAGCGGCCGCTCGGCAACCAGAAGGTTCCTAGTTTAATCCCGGGTTCCCCCAGAGTCAGTGTAGAACTGTCCTTGACCAAGACGCTGAACACCTAATTTCTCCTGATGAGCAGGTTGGTGCCTTGCATGGTTTCCTCCTCCATCAGTGTATGAATGAATGGGTGAATGTAATGCACAATCATTGTAAAGTGCCTTGGATAAAGGCGCTATATAAATGCACCATTTAACTCAAGTGATATTTTGAATACAGGCCGTTTATGTATTGTTATATGGTGGTATTGCTACTTTAACTTAATAATGTGGTAAATGTGGTATCTCAGCATAAAGACTACATATATTAGTCACTGTATCTTATTAATATTATGGTCAGTGTGGATTACCATGATATCAACCTTAACCACAGTCTTCAAATAAAGTACCACCATCATAACTACATTATAATCACTTACTATAACAGAACTGATACAAATCAAAATACAAATTGTAAATGTATCTGACCTGAGAATGTCCAGACAACAGTGTGGACTCTTCAGTCCAGCACTGATGAGTTCTAGTCCGGAAACCTCCAAGACGTTTCCGCTCAGGTCCAGTTCTCTCAAATGTGAAGGATTAGAGCTGAGAGCTGAAGCCACAACCTCAATGTGTTCCTCTCTGAGGCCACAGTCAGCAAGTCTGTAATTACAGATTAAATGTAAAATCAGAGATGAACAAAACAGATCAGTCATGTTCACTGTCAAGGAGGTTCCCTGTGGTGCTTCCTGAAATGTACGAGCGTTTGGCTACTTTTCTGGCCAAGTAAATAAGCGGCCGTGATTAACACGTATTTAATTGCAATGTGCTCATAACTTTCCACTGTTCTCATTTGATTAGAATTCAAACATTAAATAATAAAAACGATCACAACACACTGCTGTTGCTCCACTCTATGGCAGTGAAGTGAAGACATGTTCCTGTCAATAGATGAACAGCTTGTACGATCCGCATGTAATTTGTTTACATACTTTGGTTCTCTTAACAAAGTTCTGTGTGAACGCTAACCAGACCAAATGCAGCAATGTAAACATTTGGTCCTTGATCTGAACCTTTTAAGCATTCCTTAGGTGTGAAAGGCATCTAAAATATTTTCTATCTGGTTCTTTGGACATTAACACGCTGTCAGTAAGAACAGATGGAAAGTTGTCTCTAAAGTACAGCATGGATTGTGTATTGATGTATTAAGTAACTTGTAAACCTAAGTAATGACCAAGCTCATTGTTTAAAAGACCATCCTCTGTACACCCCTTCACTAATGGTATGATCCATTTCTCATTTGATAATGAGGACACTTGTAAATAGTACAGAGAGGACTTGACTTCTTGTTCTGTGTGGAACCATGTTCTATTTACACACACACACACACACACACACACACACACACACACACACACACACACACACACACACACACACACACACACACACACACACACACACACACACACACACACACACACACACACACACAAATACACTATGATACTATCACTATACTGTTTGAACCATTCATAAGTAAATGAAGTGAGGGTCTCACTGTACTGAATTGATGACGGTCGTTTTAACTATAATGATGTTCTCATTCCTCCTTCCTCTTCCTCTTTCATCTCCCTCTCTCCCTCCCTCTATCTCTCTCGCTCTCTCTCTCTCTCTCTGAGTGTGTGTTTTTTAATTTATTTTTATTTTGAATGAAAGGAGTATATGAGTTAATGGTGCTCTAACATGTTGACATTTACATGACTACTAGCCTCGATCTCC
This sequence comes from Gymnoscopelus microlampas, assembly GCF_963454915.1. Classification (NCBI taxonomy): domain Eukaryota; kingdom Metazoa; phylum Chordata; class Actinopteri; order Myctophiformes; family Myctophidae; genus Gymnoscopelus; species Gymnoscopelus microlampas. The sequence continues at coordinate 46,717,967 of NC_139959.1, read as the reverse complement.
AGGATTTTAGTATTTTAGTTTTGCTCAAAAATAAAAAGCCTGGACCAGCGAGTCGGTGTTCCGGGCATAGGAAGTGTTTCATTTCCTTAACCAACCAGAGTGCAGTGGGCGTCGCTCCAAATGTTGTGTTTGACGGGGCTGACGGACAGATCGGTGAACCAATGGGATCTCAAGGATTTTTTCTCCGGAAGTTTTGAACCCACCCCTCTATGCCAGATATCAGACACGCTAGGGCAGTCTACATGACTACTAACCTGGCTGCTGTGCAGTTCCTCACAGCAGGGACCAGGTTCCATTGCCCCCCATGTGATGTGTTGCATTTCTGCAGGTCCAACACCTCCAGAACCTCCTCTGACATCTGCAGCATTCTGACCAGAGCTGAACATTGTGTCTCAGAGAGTTCCTTTCCTGACTCCAGGTACTGTTGAATCCCTTGACATACTGAGTGGGCCTTCATCTCCGTCAAACATTGGAAGATGTTGATACATCTGTCAGGAGAGCCACTGCAGGGATCCATCTCCTTCAGGTTGGTGATGGCTCTCTGGATCTCCTCTGGACTGTTCTCTGTCTGACCCAGCAGGCCTCCTAACACTCTTTGGTTGGCCTTCAGTGAGATTCCATGAAGGAAACGGACAAAGAGGTCCAGATGGCCACTTTCACTCTGCAGGGTTTTTTCAATTGCAGCCTTCAGGAAGTCAGACAGGGAACTGTTGCTGTTGAAATCATCATTGTTCAGGAATGCCTTCAGTACCTCCATGTTCTTCTGTGTAAAACAGTCAAACAGGTAAACTGCAGCCAGAAACTCCTGGATGCTCAGATGAACAAAACAGTAGACGGTTTCATGGAAGAAATGACTGTCTGGTTTGAAGATCTCTGTGCACAGTCCTGAGTCCACTGGACCCTCTTTAATATCAAGATGACATTTCTTCAGGTCTTCTTCGTAGAAAATGAGCCGGCCTTTCAGCAGATGTTCAAACGCTAGCATGCCCAGCTTCAGAAGAACTGCTTTATCATCCTCTGTGAGTTTCTGTTGATTCCCACCATGCTTTAGCCACTTCCTCTTTGTCTGGACAAAGATGAAGTGGCTGTAAATCTCAGCCAGGGTCTTGGGAAGCTCTCCTTTCGCACCTGTCTTCAACATGTCCTGCAGAACGGTGGCAATGATTGAACAGAAGACTGGGGTTTCACACATGATGTGGAGGTACGTTGATGCTTTGATGTGTGAAATGGTTCTGCTAGCCTGCTTCTCATCTCCGATTCTCTTCCTGATGTACTTCTCCTTCATTTCATCAGTGAATCCTTTCACCTCTGTTACCATGTCAACGAAGCCATCAGGGATTTGTTTGGCTGCTGCAGGGCGTGTGGTTATCCAGATTTGAGCACAGCGAAGCAGTTTCCCTTTGATCAGGTTGACGAGCAAAGCTTCCAGTGAGGTGGCCTGGGACAAGTCCTTAGAGCATTTATGGTGGGTTTTGAAGTTTAAGGTAATGTGGCTTTCATCTAGACCATCCAGGACAAACTGAACTTTGCAGGGACTCTTGTCGTAATTAGTCTCTCCTGACGTCTGCAGCTTGGTGAAGATGTCATTAAGAGCTTCTTCTGAGATGCATTCATATGTGGGGTTGCATTCATGAATTAGCTGAGCCAAACTAAACTTTTGCCCCTTGAACAAATTGAGCTGGCGGAATTGGAACACGAATGTGAGATGGGGATCTTGATCTTTTTTCTTTGCCCAGTCATTGACAAACTTGTGTACGAGAAAGGTTTTGCCAACTCCTGCTTCGCCAATGGACATCACTGTTCTCATGCGTTTGTGTTGTCCAGAAGGGTGTTTAAAGATTTCACTGAGTTGGATCTCCTGCCCTGCTTTCTCCCTCTCCATCTGTGTGACCTCAGGTGACCTGCTGATCTTTGTGTCATTCACACGTGCGATTGTGAGACGTGTGTAACATTCCTCAAAATCCTTCCTATCCGCCCTTTGGACTGTCCCGTGAGGTACACACGCAAATGGGTCCTCAACTTTTGTTTTAAGCTCGTCTTGGTAGTGTGTAATAGGACGTGTATGCATTTTTGTTTCCACCAGGAAATCTGTAAGGAACAAAGCAATTCCTTTAGATATTGAGGGAAATGATAAGATCGGCATGATGTGTTAACATAATGAATAACAAAATGTGTTCCCTTGACATTAATAATACTATATTTTTGTCCAGATCTTTTATACTTTACTTTGCTTACTTTACATTAGTTTACTCCAGTTAGTTTGTACAAACCTGAGGACCCATGTTATCCCAGCATGATCTGACATGTCTGATGCAACAATGATACATGCTAACATTATCAGTAACATGTTAACTGTTATACAATGCAATGTAATGTCATTGAGTGTAAGTGTAATGTAAGTTTAATGTCCAATGAAAACAAAATCAAACAAAACAAAATCCTGTAAAATTGTATCATTTTTTGAAGAAAGATACTAGGCTGAAATGGCACCGAATAGTAGGAATGACCAATCATTATTAGAACAAAAAATGACTTTAAACGGCACTGACCTGAGACAGAAGCAGCTGTTACTTCGGGTTGTGCTGCACTGGGCTGAGCGTTCCTGTTGTGAAATTCAAATTGTTTTTTTCTTTACTAACTATAGTGTATAGGGGTGTGCCAATATATCGTCCCGCAATATATCGCGATACGTTTTTGTGACGATATGTATCGTGTAGGCATTACAAAAAATATATATATATATAAATAAATACTTTTTTTTGCAATAATAATAATGCAACAGAAGTATTTGTTTGCAGTTGCTCCCCCCCATATATTTTCATAATCAAAAAATGCCATATATCGTATCGTATCGATATCGTGAGCCCAATATCGTTTATCGTATCATATCATTAGCGTTTCAGCACACCCCTACTGTATATACAGTAAATCTACCATCCTATACAAATCCTACATTACATTATAGAACCAAACATTGTCAGTAACTTAATTAACATAGTCATAGATTATAACTAAGACATATTTTGTCTCTTGAAGATCACCTAATGCAAATTTAACACCACAGGGACAAACATAAGATGAACTATATATGAAAATATTGGGTAAACAATTCTAGTTAATATTGTAAGACTTATGAATATACTGGCATTAAAGTGTGAATCTCTTGGAAATTGAAAGAGGATAAATGAGAATGACACATGATAGTGAAAGCATCATGGCCTGAAAAGGTACATTGTCTTGTAAAAATACAATGTTTGGTCTAAAGATGAACATAAATGAGTATTACTTACAGCTCATCAAGAAGACCCTTCTCATTTGTTTCAAGACCTTTGTAGAAAATGTCTTTGGCTTTTCTGCAGTTCAGGAGTGTGTAGAGTTCCCTCATCTGATCCTGAGGGGTGGGCTTGACCATCACATTAACGTAGCCCTCGTTGATGATAACACGCTCCTGAAGGAGTAGATCCAGGATGGGTTTGACCATGGTCACTCTCTGAACCAGGCCAAGCCGGTGTTCATCGACAAAGTGATTATCTGAAGATAAGTGGAATGAAAATGTAGTTCTTGGTGATACGCTGTGCCAAACCCATTTAAACATGTTTCTGAACATTCTACATTTTTAAATGCAAAGACTTTCCATCCCTCTGTTAATGGAATATCAATCTGGGAACCCATCGTCAAATAAAAAGGAAAAACAGCGCCCTCTGCTGTTTTTCACATTTCCATTTGACTCTGGCTGAAACCCCCCCCCCCCCCCCCCCCACCTCGCTACATGTAAGGTAAAATATAAGGTGCTTATCCGCTTGCCCCAAATGTTAACTAGGTGTCCGGAGTATTTGTGTAATGTATTAGTCCATATTTGTCAATAAAGAAGTGTTTTAATCCCGTCTGTGACCGTACGCCATTTACCCCCCTCGTCTACTTCCTGTTTACATTGAGTGTAATTCCGGCTTTCACCGGATGCGCTCCCTCACTACCGCCCATTGGGAAATTCTGACTCGGAATCGGCCATCAGCAGACAGCAGACAGCAGACAGCAGAAGCCAGTTGTGGAAGTCAAGAAAGTAATCCATTATCCATGCAAGTTTAACGTCAGCAAACTAAAGAATGACGGCTTCATTGGGTGATGATGGGATATGTTGCGTGCAGTGTTGAGCAACATTACTCTATTAGATAAGTAATATGTTACTAATTACTTATCCTTCTAAAAAGCAATAATGGTAAATGGACTGCATTTATAAAGCGTTTTTCTTCAAAGTGCTTTACATTACAATGTTCTTCACACACATATTCACACACACACACACACACACACACACACACACACACACACACACACACACACACACATTTTTTTTTTAGCAATTTACAGTAGCAGGAAAGATAACTAGGCACTCAAATGAGTAAAAAGTCTGAGACAAACTATAATAACATTTGGATGCTCAGGGCTTCATTTGTGCCGGAGCTCGACTCCAGAACCTGCCTGCTGCACTGTGGGAAATCTAGAAGGTGTTCTCTCACCTCACGTAGTGACCTGAACTCTAGATGTGAGGGTCACGTAGTGACCTGAACTCTAGATGTGAGGGTCACGTAGTGACCTGAACTCTAGATGTGAGGGTCACGTAGTGACATGAACTCTAGATGTGAGGGTCACTTAGTGACCTGAACTCTATACGTGAGGGCCACGTAGTGACATGAACTCTAGATGTGAGGGTCACGTAGTGACCTGAACTCTAGATGTAAAAAAATAGCCGATATAAAAGCTCACAATGCAACATGTTGCAATGCGTTGTGAGCTTGTAGATCTGCCATTTTTGGCTAATGTTCCCCCCAGAATATGGATGCTGGGGTTCAAGTGGTTTATTGAATACATCTATTCATAGTGTCATCTCACCTTCAGCTGCAGAGACCTTTGTACTTGTTGACGTTGAACTTGAACTTGGTGGGTCAGCGTCTGTAGCTTCATGCTGGTCTGATAGTAGTGACATGAACTCTAGATGTGAGGGTCACTTAGTGACCTGAACTCCAGATGTGAGGGCCACGTAGTGACATGAACTCTAGATGTGAGGGTCACGTAGTGACCTGAACTCTAGATGTGAGGGCCACGTAGTGACCTGAACTCTAGATGTGAGGGCCACGTAGTGACCTGAACTCTAGATATGAGAGCCACGTAGTGACCTGAACTCTAGATATGAGAGCCACGTAGCGACCAGAACTCTAGATATGAGGGCCACGTAGCGACCAGAACTCTAGATGTGAGGGCCACGTAGCGACCAGAACTCTAGATGTGAGGGCCAAGTAGTGAATAGAACTCTAGATGTGAGGGCCACATAGTGACCTTAACTCTAGATATGAGGGCCACGTAGTGACCTGAACTCCAGATGTGAGGGCCAGGTAGTGACCTGAACTCTAGATGTGAGGGCCACGTAGTGACCTGAACTCTAGATGTGAGGGCCACGTAGTGACCTGAACTCTAGATGTGAGGGTCACGTAGTGACCTGAACTCTAGATGTGAGGGTCACGTAGTGACCTGAACTCTAGATGTGAGGGCCACGTAGTGACCTGAACTCTAGATGTGAGGGCCACGTAGTGACCTGAACTCTAGATGTGAGGGCCACTTTGTGACCTGAACTCTAGATGTGAGGGCCACGTAGTGACCTGAACTCTAGATGTGAGGGCCACTTAGTGACCTGAACTCTAGATATGAGGGCCACGTAGTGACCTGAACTCTAGATGTGAGGGTCACGTAGTGACCTGAACTCTAGATGTGAGGGTCACGTAGTGACCTGAACTCTAGATGTGAGGGCCACGTAGTGACCTGAACTCTAGATGTGAGGGCCACGTAGTGACCTGAACTCTAGATGTGAGGGCCACTTTGTGACCTGAACTCTAGATGTGAGGGCCACGTAGTGACCTGAACTCTAGATGTGAGGGCCACTTAGTGACCTGAACAACACTGGCTGTGTGTTTCTACAGACTACAGGTAAACAGTGTAAACAGACCAGACAGTTGAATCAGTTTATTGAACACTATCTATTCACCTTCAGTTGTAGAGACTCCCCTCGTAGAAGTAGAAGAAGTTGTGCATGGAGCTCCTCTTAGAGCCGTGGTCCGCCGCTGTGCGCTCTGCCCTCCTCTCGCAAACGCCCGCGCCGTTGCCCCTCGACTCCGAACTGTCATGGCTGCTCTCCAGCTGGAAGCCCCGGGAGTTTCTGCTGGAGCCTGATGGAAGAGGAGACACATGATGTTACCGCCATTTTTATTTGTTTTCCACATGAGGCGCTCTAACACAACTTTGGAATGATCCACGGACCCTGTAAAATGGAACAGACGGATGTCAATGTTCTACGTGCACCCCCCCCCCCCTCAAGAGCCACAGTGTAGAAAATATGTAAGACATGGAAGAAAGAGAACATTACCATCCCTGCGCTCGTGCCGGCGCTCCTGGACGGACGGCAGGCTCCTCTCCCTCTCGTCGCGGCTCCTCTCGTGGCCCTGCTAGTGGCGCTGGGCGGCCGGGCTGGACCTGTCGGAGAAATCAGAGATATGTTGCTATAATCAGTGGTTCTCAAACTTGTTCATGTCAAGGACCCCCAAAATGATATGTATTTGGCCACGGACCCCCCAGAAGCAAAGACATGAGTTACAAATGTTTGCTTTAAAAATATATATATTTTCGAAGATTTGCACACATTTTCAAGAAAAAAAATAAATAGCAGATCGACAAGCTGCTATGAGCTTGTATATCTGCTATTTTTGAATAGCCAGATAAATCTTAAAATGACACAGGTGCATTCCCAGTCTAAAAGGGTTATGGTACAGACATGTTCCTACAGTCTGTAATAAATCTTGTGGTAAAATAAGTGTTTTTATTTGTTGTTGACACGCTGTGCAGAACTTTCAATTCAAAGACACAGGAGCGTGTATTTAAAAAAAAATCTGATAGTAATCATTTTTACAGAGCATTTCTTTGGTCACAGGTGTCCACAGGGGTCTGTCCAGCTCTTTAGTAAACAGAATATAGTACATTTTCAGGTAGGTGACAAAATTTAAGCCAATCAGGAGAGAGCACTGAAAAACATTTTCTGTTTAATAAAGAGCTGGAGACATATGGGAGACTCCTTCTACTGAACAAACACTCTATAGTAATGAGTACTATCACAATATCACAACCAAATGTGAATGCAATATCATTGCAGTAAATGGTTAACATTGCTTTAATGGTTATATATGCAATATATGGTAATGGGTGATAAATGGTATTGGTTATTCCTGAGCTGAAGTGTCTAAATGAAGGAATCATGACGTAGCATGTCAAAATTGCTTGTTCAGGGTGGGATTGTCGGGTCTCTTCTCTACATGTAAAGTGTCTTGAGACAACTTGTTGTGATTTGACACTTTAATAAAATTGAATTGAATTGAATAATGGTGACAGCCCTACTGATACGTGCCTGGTCTTAAGCTCCTCGTGGGCGTCTCGCGCCGGCCGTACGTTCCTGAGGTCGTCTCTCCTCTCGCGGACGAACTCCTCCCTGCTGCCCTGGTGCATGCTGGGAGAAGACGCTGAAAGAAAACACAAACAGGCATTGGGTTAAGAACAACCAATCACAAATCCTTTCCAATTTGTCTGCTGCTCAGCACATTGTACGCCATTTCATTCCCATCAGGAGATCATGTACTCGTGTGTGTGCGTGTGTGTGTGTGTGTGTGTGTGTGTGTGTGTGTGTGTGTGTGTGTGTGTGTGTGTGTGTGTGTGCGCAGTTAATCCTGCATACTACTAGGTAGTAAAACTGTGATGAACATCATTTCTTGTGCACGCTGACAGCAGTTCAACAAGTCAAGGATCTCAGCTCTGTGCATTAACTCTTTGACTACCTCTGTCTCTGTTGTCCCTGCTACCACACCCCCTACCTCTGTCTCTGTAGTCCCTGCGATCATGGCCTCCTCTCCTGTCGTAGGAGAAGTCTCTGCGGTCTCCCTCGTATCGGTAGCGGTTGCTGCCCTGCATGGAGCTCCTCTCGTAGCCGTGGTCCTCCGCTGTGCACTCTGCGCTCCTCTCGCACACGCCCGCGCCGTTGCCCCGCGACTCCTAACTGTCATGGCTGCTCTCCCGCTGGAAGCCCCGGGAGTTTCTGCTGGAGCCTGATGGAAGAGGAGACACATGATGTTACCGCCATTTTTATTTGTTTCCCACATGAGGCGCTCTAACGCAACTTTGGAATGATGCACGGACCCTGTAAAATGGAATGGATGGATGTCAATCAAGTCCAAAAAACCTACCCATAGGCCCACAGGTTGTTCTACATGTAACCCCCCCCCCCCCCTCAAAGAGCCACAGTGTAGATAATATGTTAGACATGGAAGAAAGAGAACATTACCATCCCTGTGCTCATGCTGGACGGACGGCAGGCTCCACTCCCTCTCGTCGAGGCTCCTCTCCCTCTCGTCGAGGCTCCTCTCGTGGCCCTGCTAGTGGCGCCGGGCGGCCGGGCTGGACCTGTCGGAGCGGCCCCCCCGGTGGGGCGACGAGGTGTCGTGGGAGGAGGAGGGGAGGGGCGATCGGGAGCGCCTGGAGGAGGAGCCACTCGAGGGCGGTGAGGAGCCGGCGACGCCCCCACCTTGGCCGCCGGCGCCACGGTGGTGGTGGTGGTGGGCCGGGGAGAGGGAGTGGGAGGAAGAGAGCGGTGGCGGGGGGAGGTGGGTGTTCGCTGGCATTGAGGGGGACTGGGAGACCTGCAGGGGGGGGGGGACATCAGAGATATGTTGCTATAATCAGTGGTTCTCAAACTTTCATTCATGTCAAGGACCCCCATCTCAAAAATATTTTGTTCCAGGGGACCCACCAGAAGCAAAGACTTGAGTTACACATGTTCACTAAAAATATATATATATATGTATTCAAAGAATTGCACATATTTTCACGATAAAAAAATAAATAGCAGATCTCTTTTTCTAAATGGGGTAAAGGAGCATGAAACCCAGGCTGATTATGTCTGGGTTCTTTTCCGGTTCAGTTTCCAAACTACAGCAGAGTGAAAACATGGCTCTTATGGCAGCGGCTGTGATGTAAGCATTGTTTACCGTTGTTTCATAGTGTAGTGTCACTATGTTTACACAGGCTTTATCAACCGGGAGGCATGCGTTAATCCGACAGACCTTTTCTCCGACTATGTGGCATCTGCGTGCGGTTAGGGTTAGGGTGCGGGTTTGGTTCGGGTTTAGTATTGGAAACGTCGGAGCGCTGCGCTGTCGGAGGAATGCGCTGTCGGACTAACGTACTGCACCCTTATCAACCAGCGTACAGACTAAAGAAGAGCCTGTGATGTAACATTGTTTAGCGTTGTTTCATAATGTAGTGTCATAATGTTTACACAGGCTTTATCAACCAGCATACAGACTAAAGCAGAGCCTGTGATGTAAGCATTGTTTACTGTTGTTTCATAGTGTAGTGTCATAATGTTTACAGGCTTTATCAACCAGCATACAGACTAAAGAAGAGCCTGTGATGTAGCATTGTTTACTGTTGTTTCATAGTGTAGTGTCACAATGTTTACACAGGCTTTATCAACCAGCATACAGACTAAAGAAGAGCCTGTGATGTAACATTGTTTACTGTTGTTTCATAGTGTAGTGTCACAATGTTTACACAGGCTTTATCAACCAGCATACAGACTAAAGCAGAGCCTGTGATGTAACATTGTTTACTGTTGTTTCATAGTGTAGTGTCACAATGTTTACACAGGCTTTATCAACCAGCATACAGACTAAAGCAGAGCCTGTGATGTAACATTGTTTACTGTTGTTTCATAGTGTAGTGTCACAATGTTTACACAGGCTTTATCAACCAGCATACAGACTAAAGAAGAGCCTGTGATGTAACATTGTTTACTGTTGTTTCATAGTGTAGTGTCACAATGTTTACAGGCTTTATCAACCAGCATACAGACTAAAGCAGAGCCTGTGATGTAACATTGTTTACTGTTGTTTCATAGTGTAGTGTCATAATGTTTACACAGGCTTTATCAACCAGCATACAGACTAAAGCAGAGCCTGTGATGTAACATTGTTTACTGTTGTTTCATAGTGTAGTGTCACAATGTTTACAGGCTTTATCAACCAGCATACAGACTAAAGCAGAGCCTGTGATGTAACATTGTTTACTGTTGTTTCATAGTGTAGTGTCACTATGTTTACACAGGCTTTATCAACCAGCATACAGACTAAAGAAGAGCCTGTGATGTAACATTGTTTACTGTTGTTTCATAGTGTAGTGTCACAATGTTTACAGGCTTTATCAACCAGCATACAGACTAAAGCAGAGCCTGTGATGTAACATTGTTTACTGTTGTTTCATAGTGTAGTGTCACAATGTTTACAGGCTTTATCAACCAGCATACAGACTAAAGCAGAGCCTGTGATGTAACATTGTTTACTGTTGTTTCATAGTGTAGTGTCACAATGTTTACAGGCTTTATCAACCAGCATACAGACTAAAGCAGAGCCTGTGATGTAACATTGTTTACTGTTGTTTCATAGTGTAGTGTCACTATGTTTACACAGGCTTTATCAACCAGCATACAGACTAAAGAAGAGCCTGTGATGTAACATTGTTTACTGTTGTTTCATAGTGTAGTGTCACAATGTTTACAGGCTTTATCAACCAGCATACAGACTAAAGCAGAGCCTGTGATGTAACATTGTTTACTGTTGTTTCATAGTGTAGTGTCATAATGTTTACAGGCTTTATCAACCAGCATACAGACTAAAGCAGAGCCTGTGATGTAACATTGTTTACTGTTGTTTCATAGTGTAGTGTCATAATGTTTACAGGCTTTATCAACCAGCATACAGACTAAAGCAGAGCCTGTGATGTAACATTGTTTACTGTTGTTTCATAGTGTAGTGTCACAATGTTTACAGGCTTTATCAACCAGCATACAGACTAAAGAAGAGCCTGTGATGTAAGCATTGTTTACTGTTGTTTCATAGTGTAGTGTCACAATGTTTACAGGCTTTATCAACCAGCATACAGACTAAAGGAGAGCCTGTGATGTAACATTGTTTACTGTTGTTTCATAGTGTAGTGTCATAATGTTTACAGGCTTTATCAACCAGCATACAGACTAAAGCAGAGCCTGTGATGTAACATTGTTTACTGTTGTTTCATAGTGTAGTGTCACAATGTTTACAGGCTTTATCAACCAGCATACAGACTAAAGCAGAGCCTGTGATGTAACATTGTTTACTGTTGTTTCATAGTGTAGTGTCATAATGTTTACACAGGCTTTATCAACCAGCATACAGACTAAAGCAGAGCCTGTGATGTAGCATTGTTTACTGTTGTTTCATAGTGTAGTGTCATAATGTTTACAGGCTTTATCAACCAGCATACAGACTAAAGCAGAGCCTGTGATGTAACATTGTTTACTGTTGTTTCATAGTGTAGTGTCATAATGTTTACAGGCTTTATCAACCAGCATACAGACTAAAGCAGAGCCTGTGATGTAACATTGTTTACTGTTGTTTCATAGTGTAGTGTCACAATGTTTACAGGCTTTATCAACCAGCATACAGACTAAAGAAGAGCCTGTGATGTAACATTGTTTACTGTTGTTTCATAGTGTAGTGTCATAATGTTTACACAGGCTTTATCAACCAGCATACAGACTAAAGAAGAGCCTGTGATGTAACATTGTTTACTGTTGTTTCATAGTGTAGTGTCACTATGTTTACACAGGCTTTATCAACCAGTATACAGACTAAAGCAGAGCCTGTGATGTAACATTGTTTACTGTTGTTTCATAGTGTAGTGTCACATTGTTTACACAGGCTTTATCAACCAGCATACAGACTAAAGCAGAGCCTGTGATGTAACATTGTTTACTGTTGTTTCATAGTGTAGTGTCACAATGTTTACAGGCTTTATCAACCAGCATACAGACTAAAGCAGAGCCTGTGATGTAACATTGTTTACTGTTGTTTCATAGTGTAGTGTCATAATGTTTACAGGCTTTATCAACCAGCATACAGACTAAAGAAGAGCCTGTGATGTAACATTGTTTACTGTTGTTTCATAGTGTAGTGTCACAATGTTTACACAGGCTTTATCAACCAGCATACAGACTAAAGCAGAGCCTGTGATGTAGCATTGTTTACTGTTGTTTCATAGTGTAGTGTCATAATGTTTACAGGCTTTATCAACCAGCATACAGACTAAAGCAGAGCCTGTGATGTAACATTGTTTACTGTTGTTTCATAGTGTAGTGTCATAATGTTTACACAGGCTTTATCAACCAGCATACAGACTAAAGCAGAGCCTGTGATGTAACATTGTTTACTGTTGTTTCATAGTGTAGTGTCATAATGTTTACACAGGCTTTATCAACCAGCATACAGACTAAAGCAGAGCCTGTGATGTAAGCATTGTTTACTGTTGTTTCATAGTGTAGTGTCATAATGTTTACACAGGCTTTATCAACCAGCATACAGACTAAAGCAGAGCCTGTGATGTAACATTGTTTAGCGTTGCTTCATAGTGTAGTGTCATAATGTTTACACAGGCTTTATCAACCAGTATACAGACTAAAGCAGAGCCTGTGATGTAACATTGTTTACTGTTGTTTCATAGTGTAGTGTCATTATGTTTACAGGCTTTATCAACCAGCATACAGACTAAAGCAGAGCCTGTGATGTAACATTGTTTACTGTTGTTTCATAGTGTAGTGTCACAATGTTTACAGGCTTTATCAACCAGCATACAGACTAAAGCAGAGCCTGTGATGTAACATTGTTTACTGTTGTTTCATAGTGTAGTGTCACAATGTTTACAGGCTTTATCAACCAGCATACAGACTAAAGCAGAGCCTGTGATGTAACATTGTTTACTGTTGTTTCATAGTGTAGTGTCATAATGTTTACACAGGCTTTATCAACCAGTATACAGACTAAAGCAGAGCCTGTGATGTAACATTGTTTACCGTTGTTTCATAGTGTAGTGTCACAATGTTTACACAGGCTTTATCAACCAGCATACACACTAAAGAAGAGCTTCTCATTTTGGGGTCCAGGGACCCCCCAAGGACCTTTCTGGGAATTTCAGGGGGTCCACAGCTACATGGTTATGTATCAGATGGACCCTTACGGGACTGTAACTCAAGAGTGTACAGATGGAACCAAATGGACCATTTCTCAGCTAAGTTAAGATGACAAAAACTGTGACTAAACATTCCAACAACCCTGTTATTTTGGGCAAACAGCTAAGTATAAATGAAGCATTATGACATCATCAAGGCCTGCCCACTTAAACTTTAGTCGACTAAATCAACTCAAAACTTTTCAGATGACAAAAATGTGACTAAAAACACATGGAATTGTATTCAAAAAGACTGAAACTAAAGACACATTTAAGGTCAGAAAATGAACACATGCTGACCTGTGAGGAGGGGAGGGCGGCTCAGGGGTCTTCTGGGACCAGGCTTCAGGGGAGGAGGGGGATTTCTTCCTGGCCGGAGGAGGAGGAGGAGGAGGAGGAGGAGGCAGGTCTCTGCAGGGAGACGACACGCTGCCCGAGCGCTCCTCTGACATCATGGACCGCTTGGCCTTGTGGGAGTGGTCCCTGAAGGACAGACGGACAGACAGACAGACAGACAGACAGACAGACAGACAGACAGACAGACAGACAGACAGACTTTAAAACATAATGTTTATGTTTTAATCCAACGTGTAAAAACACTAAATGGAGTCAAGTTATGTTCTGTGTTGTTGTCAACGCTCTGACATTTATTGTGTGTGTGTGTGTGTGTGTGTGTGTGTGTGTGTGTGTGTGTGTGTGTGTGTGTGTGTGTGTGTGTGTGTGTGTGTGTGTGTGTACTTGGATCTACACTCCTGTGTTTTTATCTCACATAACTTCAACCAGGTAGAGTCTTGATCCAACAGGTCCTAATGCCCCTCTGTTACCACAATACCTGTACCTTAACAACTGTCTGCCTGTCTGTCTGTCTGTCTGTCTGTCTGTCTGTCTGTCTCTCTCTCTGTCTGTCTGTCTGTCTGTCTGTCTGGTCTGTAACTGAGAATGTACAAATGGAACCATATGGACCCTTACATTTCATCATGATTGTCTTATATTTCTGTAACTCAGTGTACAAATAGAGCAAACTGGACAATAATAACAGATCTACAAGCTCACAACGCATGTCTACTGTCAAACTGAACAATAACAGATCTACAAGCTCACAACGATTCATGTCTACTGTCAAACTGAACAATAACAGATCTACAAGCTCACAACGCATCTCATGTCTACTGTCAAACTGAACAACAATAACAGATCTACAAGCTCACAACGCATCATGTCTACTGTCAAACTGAACAACAATAACAGATCTACAAGCTCACAACGCATCATGTCTACTGTCAAACTGAACAATAACAGATCTACAAGCTCACAACGCATCTCATGTCTACTGTCAAACTGAATAATAACAGATCTACAAGCTCACAACGCATCTCATGTCTACTGTCAAACTGAATAATAACAGATCTACAAGCTCACAACGCATCTCATGTCTACTGTCAAACTGAACAACAATAACAGATCTACAAGCTCACAACGCTTCATGTCTACTGTCAAACTGAACAACAATAACAGATCTACAAGCTCACAACGCATCATGTCTACTGTCAAACTGAACAGAAATAACAGATCACAAAAAGCTCACAACACGTCAGACGCATCATGACCCTGACACGTCGACTATGTGAGCTTGTAGATCTGCTGTTTTTGAAAACTTTTGTCAGGTGTTTGGTGTCAACCAGGATTTATTGGTCATGGGATGAGGTAACACACCGTACATCCACCTTATGAGCACACACACACACACACACACACACATCCATTAAAAACAACCCAGGGCTTATCGGGTTTGTGTATGGTTATGTCTGAGTCATAGTGATGTGGCCTAGGTCCCATCAGCCAGTTTTAATATAGAATACACAACCCAGGTTGAATATAAACATAAATGGTGTTCTGCATGTATTCCATATGTTGTCTTACCTGTGTTGTTGTGGTTCAGTCTAAGAAGACGTCTCTAGTGCTCTAGATGTCTTCATAGCTCTCACAGGACCTGATACAGGACATGACCATAAAAGGAAACACATTCTCAGGTGAGAGTTTGTAAACAGCTACAAACACACTCCCAGTAGGCCAAGGAAGAACCTCTTTCACACACTGTGCGCTGTGAATGATCCAAGCACCACCGAAGAAGAGTACACCCAGAAATCACATGACCACAACAACAAAAAGCTTGTCTCCTTTCATGTTAAAGGATTCACAAAAGTACATTTTTCAAACAGCCATAGCTCTGGAATGGAGGATCGCGGCCGGACAATGTTTTCCCCCCGATTGTACCGGACCCCCGTGTGTGTAATGATCTGATCTCTGTGAGGAAAGAGGTCACAGAGAATATTCCATGATTTGTCAAAGGTTCAGTAAAATCTCTGTTTTCACTGGCAAGGGGACAGTAGACGGATTAATTAATTAATTACATTCTGTGGCAGTTAATGAGTTAATAGCCTGTGTTGCCTTGATCATAAGACTCATATATGTTTGCGGCTCCAGACGGATTTAGTATTTAGGTCCAAAATGTCTCTTTTGACATCTAAGAATATGACGCTATGTCTGTTTATCATCTAACACAGTGAAGGAGGATGAATTCATGTTGGAATGTGAACCAATAGACACGTCATAATGACAGATTCAGACGATCAGAGTATCTTCTATAAAATAAAATAAATAACAGAACTCACTGAGTCTAAATGTTGTGTAAACTCCACGTCAATGGACAGCAAAGATCTGCTCAAATGAGACAACCTTTAAGAGAGAGAGAGAGAGAGAGAGAGAATGACATCATTATGAATAGCATTAACCACATGAACCCCAGCGTGCCTTTTCTGGAGGGAACATTCGCCAAAAATAGCCGATCTACAAGCTCACAACGCGTCGTTGTGAGCTTGTAGATCGGCTATTTTTTGCCAAAGAGATTAATGTTGACAGAAGAAAGCGTGAAGCACCCAATAAACGTAGGTCTGTTTTTAAGTGAGAATAGAGGGTTTAAGTGCGAATGACATCAATAAACATGCAAGCGGATGCCACGTTCAACAGAATAAAGTAGATTCTATGGATAAGATGCTAGTATGATTTGACCCAAATGTATGGATTGCTAAAGAACTCTGACAATAAAGTGAATTGTAGAGAATGAAAACCTCAGATACGACACCTGCATGTTTAATCTGGGGGGAACATTTGTCAAAAATATACAAGCTACAAGCTTGTAGATCAGATATTTTTTGGGCAAATTGTATTCATGTAGACGCTCCACGGTGGATTCAAACCCACAACCTCCACAGTGGTGGGCTGGCTCATAACCATTGTCTGCACCCTAAATAATTAACACCTTTGACCAGTTTTATAAAACAGACAATCTACAAGCTCACACAGTGTCACAATGTGACACTTACTGAGCTTGAAGATCGGCTATTTTCTAAGATTTGTGTATGGAAGATATCACAGAACCAAACTAGAAAAAGTGCTCCTCGGAGCACAGGTCTCCGCCAGGTCAGGTAGGTTATTGTGGCCTCCTGGTGGCGCTATAATAGGCCAAAGTGAAAAGGGTGGCATTTCTTCTTAGGCCTTTCAATGGGACACTGCATTCATGAGTTGAGGCATTTTGTTCCAAAAATGTGTTTTGCTAAATTAGACCTGCTGGTGGCGCTATAAAGGCCAATGTGAATGTGAAAAGGGGGGCATTTCTTCCTCAGCCTAGTGGGAATCTGCATACAAACTTTCACGGAAATTGCACATTGCATTCATGTTTTGAGGCATTTTGTTTAAAACTGACCAATCCTGCAAACTTTGGAAGCCACTGTAAGCCAAATAGGATGGAATATGAAATATCGGACAGATCCATCAGAATCACATGACTATGGAGATACTGTGTACCAATATGCGTGATTTTTGGACAGAATCTGAATGAATAATATCCAAAAATGTATTGTACATAAGTCGGCCTCCTGGTGGCGCTGTAAATGGCAGATGTGAAAAATGCAGTGCAGATGTTTTTCCTTGGTCTCTAGGGAGTGTGCGTGCAAAGTTTCACGCAGATCGGTGCAGTTATAGTTAAAAATGCAAATCGGCGTGTTATAGCGCCACCATGAGGCTGATTTGAAACATGTCAAGTGGCATTTCTTCCTCGGCCTAGTGAGAATGTGTGTGTGCAAGTTTATGGAAATGGCAAGCTGCGTTCATGATTTGAGGCAGTTTGTTCAAAACGGACCAATCCTGGAAACTTTGGAAGCCAACCTTAGCCAATGAGGATGGAATATGGGAAATCGGACAGATCAGGGTTGATCACATGACTATAGAGATACTGTGTACCGATTTGCATGACGTTTGGTTGAAAACTGTAGGAGTAATGGGGAAAAAGAGGTTTTGCACAAATCGGCCTCCTGGTGGCGCTATAAATGGCCCATGTGAAAAATGTGGGGCAGAGGTTCTGAATTGGCATCCAGGGAGTGGGTGTGCACAGTTTCGCAGCGACCGGGTCAACGGTGCCGGAGATTAGCTGGTAACACACAGACAGGACACACGCACGCACACACACACGGACGGACGGACGGACGGAGGGTAAAACATACTCTCTCGCCATGCCTTCGGCCTGGCGGAGACAATTACCCTGAGGTCACGTGTGTGTGTGTGTGTGTGTGTGTGTGTGTGTGTGTGTGTGTGAGAGAGAGAACTTGGATCTACACTCCTGTGTTTTTATCTCACATAACGTCAACCAGGTAGAGTCTGGTTCCAACACAACCTAATGCCCCTCTGTCACCACAATACCTGTACCTTAAAGGAGGAGTTCACCCCAAAAAATTACTTATTTTCTATCAATTGCACACCCTATGAAGCCTTAAATCCATGGATTCCTTTTTGTTTTTGTCGCATTCCTAAGCTAATAATTTGATTCCCATCTCCTACCGGCTAATGTATCCGGTAGGAGACACAAAGTAGATTATTTGTGTCTCCTACTGGAAATACACACGGTCATCAAATTATTGTCTTAGGAATGCCACAAAAACAAAAATAAATCCATGAAATCAAGGCTTCATGGGGTGTGTAATTGATTTGAATTGAAAATAAGTATTTTTTGGGGTGAACTCCTCCTTTAACAACACTCCCTGCCTGCCTGCCTGTCTGCCTGTCTGTCTGTCACTCTGAGATGGAACCTTACGTTTCATCATGATTTTTCTTAAATGTCTGTAACTCTGTGTAAACATAGAGCAAACTGAACAATAACTAGAAAACTCTTTCAAAGTGACACATCTATTTATAGGCCGCTATACGTCATGCGTCTCACTAGCCAATCAGAGCACACTCTTTCAACGTATTGTCACGTGTCACGTGAGGCTTGACCAATGTTGG